>NC_045450.1:34967483-34990968 GCF_002776525.5 Piliocolobus tephrosceles | reverse complement strand
GTGTCGCCCAGGCTGGAGTGCAGTGGCCCGATCTCAGCTCACTGCAAGCTCCGCCTCCCGGGTTTCCGCCATTCTCCTGCCTCAGCCTCCTGAGTAGCTGGGACTACAGGCGCCCGCCACCTCGCCTGGCTAGTTTTTTTGTTTGTTTGTTTGTTTGTATTTTTTAGTAGAGACGGGGTTTCACCGTGTTAGCCAGGATGGTCTCGGTCTCCTGACCTCGTGATCCGCCCGTCTCAGCCTCCCAAAGTGCTGGGATTACAGGCTTGAGCCACCGCGCCCGGCCTCAGCCATAATTCTTAATTAAAAAGGGGAAGAAGGCCAGGCATGGTGGCTCATGCCTGTAATCCCAATACTTTGGGAGACTGAGGTGGGCAGATCACTCGAGGCAGGAGTACAAGACCAGCCTGGCAAACATGGTGAAACCCCATCTCTGCTAAAAAAAAAAAAAAAAAAAAAAATACAAAAATTAGCCGGATGTGGTGGCACATGCCTGTAATCCCAGCTACTCAGGAGACTGAGGCAGGAGAATCGCTTCAACCTGGGAGGTGGAGGTTACAGTGAGCCAAAATCATGCCACTGCACTCCAGCCTGGGCGATAGAGTGAAACTCCATCTCAAAAGAAAGAAGGAAAGGAAAGGAAAGGAAAGGAAAAAGGGAAGGGAAGGGAAGGAAAGGAAAAAGGGAAGGGGAGGGGAGGGGAGGGGAGAAAATTTCAGAAGCAGCTAAGAGTGCCAGTCCTTCCCCTACCCCAGTAGGAACCTGTAAGCCTTTTCTCCAGAAGAAGGTAAAATAGTCTCTGAATTGGGGAACGCCAAGCCCAGCTGTGGGCAGGGCTACCCAACTGAAAACTGGAAAACTTTAAAGGCAAATTCACATGGAAGGCTGGGACACCCGCCTCCCCCCACCTCACACTAGCCCTCTTCCCTGCTCAGCTCCCAGGATGTCGGTGGCCCAGAGCCTTACCCCCAGGCTGGAGGAATTCTTTGGGGAACCCCACAGCCTGCTAATTCTTACAGAAGCACACCACTGACTTAGCCACACTGATTGACAGAGCTTCCCCCCAGCTCTTAAATATGTGCAGGTAACCAGGAATCACCAGAAATCCGTGGACAGCCTCAACCCCACAGAGAGTCCAAAACAACAAATGAGAAAAAAGCTAACAGAGACTATGCAGGCAGACAACAACCTAACAAAATGATACCATTCATATCCTCAGAGATTCCAAACATATATTGTAACTAGGAAACAAAATCGGAAACCATTTTTTTTTTTTAACAAGGAATATTTGGGGCCAAGAAAAGGACTTGGAAAGTAAAAACATGATAACAGAAATTTTAAAACAACAGAAAATTTGGAAGTGGAACAAAAAGTCAGAGATGGAAAATAGAGAAGAAAAGATAAAATGAGAGGATCAGTCCAGGAGATGCAACACCTGAATAATTATGGGGTTCCTGAGAAAACAGAAAGGAGGGGAAAAAATAATTCTAGAAGCTTTCCCAGGACTGCAGGACATACAGTACCACATCAGATGCCCCATCACATCAAGTTCCCAGTGCAGTAGATGAAAATAGACTCGCCTAACTTTCGTAATGGTGACATTTTAGAACACAAAGAGGAGATCCTAAAAGTTTCAAGAAGGAAAGGTCACAACAAGCTTTGGACTTCTCACAACAATACTGGGAGTGATGAAGCAATGTTTTCAAATTCCAGAGGAAAAATGTTTTCAACCCAGGATTCTATATCCAGCCAAACTATCAATTGAGGGTAAATGAAGAACAAAAGCATTTTCGGACGTCTACTGCCTGTGCACACTTCCAGAAAGCTACTGGGGGATGAGCACCAATGAAAGGAGACAGTTTATCAAGAAAGAGGGAAACACAAGACACATAGGAGAGGAATTGCGCCATGGGGTGCATGGAGGAAAGTGTCATTCAGTATAAAGTTTGTGTGCTGGGCACAGCTGGCCAGAAACTCCAGGACAAATGCCTCTGAGAAGATGACAGTGATAAAATACCTTACGTGCTAAGCATTTGGAGGCACTTAGAACATTGGCATAGTTTTTTTTTTTTTTGAGACGGAGTCTCACTCTGTCCACCAGGCTGGAGTGCAGTGGCGCCATCTCGGCTCACTGCAAGCTCCGCCTCCTGGGTTCACACCATTCTCCTGCCTCAGCCTCCCTAGTAGCTGGGACTACAGGCGCTCGCCACCGCACCCGGCTAATTTTTGTATTTTTAGTAGAGACGGGGTTTCACCGTGGTCTCGATCTCCTGACCTTGTGATCCGCCCGCCTCGGCCTCCCAAAGTGCTGGGATTACAGGCGTGAGCCACCGCGCCCGGCCTAAACATTGGCATAGTTTAGGGTGAATTAGTAAACAACATGGAAAACAAAAACCCCGGGAAAAACAAAAAGAACTTGCGTGGAAAAAGAAATATTACACAGCTCGGGCCAGGCACAGTGGCTCACACCTGTAATCCCAGCACTTTGGGAGGCCAAGGCGGTCGGATCACGTGAGGCCAGGAGTTTGAGGCCAACCTGGCCAATATAGTGAAACCCCATCTCTACTAAAAATACAAAAATTAGCTGGGCGTGGTGGTAGATGCCTGTAATCCCAGCTACTCAGGAGGCTTAGGCAGGAGAACTGCTTAAACCCAGGAGGCGGAGATTGCAGTGAGCTGAGATCACGCTGCTGCACACCAGCCTGGGTGACAGAGCAAGATTCTGTTCCCCACCAAAAAAAAAAAAAAAAATTCAGACAATGAGGCAGGGAGGATCACTTGGGCCCAGGAGGTCAAGGTTGCAGTGAGCCCCGATTGTGCCACTGTACTCTAGCCTGGGCAACACAGCAAGACCCTGCCTCAAAAAAAATTTTTTTAAAGATAAATAAAAATAAAGAAATATTATACAGCTCAGTTGATAAGAACAGCCCTTACACAGTCACTATAATGTGAACACTGAATATTGGGCTAACCAAAATTCATTTTAACTCTATTGGGAGGCTAGGGCACAGAAGTAGTTCAGGGGTGGTGGGAAGTCAACACAATTTCAAGAACTAAGAATCAAGAATCAAGAAGTAGCAATAGAGGTCTATTGTTTAGAGACATGGAGGTAAACACAGCACCTCAGAAAACCACCAAAAGTTGGAAATAGCTGCCTTAGAAGATGGGGAAAGTAGAGGGAGGGACGGAGGACAAAGTGCTCATAGTCCCAACTGCTTGGGAGACAAGGCGGGAGGATGGCTTGAGCCCAGGATCTCCAGACTGTAGTGGGCTATGATAGCCTCTGTGAATGAACAGTCACTGAACTGCAGCCTGGGCAACACAGCCAGACTCATCTATTTAAAAATTAAAATAAAATAAAACACGATTTGTCTTTAAACTATGATGAAACTGGTGCCCTAGTCCTATCCACCTGCTTTCACCTGTCTTGGCAGGGCCCAGCCCACCTCCCCAGCGCCTCTGCAGCCCTTCCTGTGCTCTGCCGTGTTGCTTAAGCACCTGTCTCAACAGGCTTCCCTGTGCTGCCTGCTAACCTCACATCTCCCCACAGAGATATCTTAGGCACTGATGCCTGACATGTGAAAGCACATTTTAAAAAAAAAAAATTGGATTCTTAAAAACGAAGATGTGTGGCGTAACCCACCTTGTGACTATTTTGAGGGGTGCTGTGTAAAGCCACATTCCCAAAGCCACCTGACTGATTTAAGTACCAAAGTGGTTTACAATCTAAATTGAGCAATAACTCTTTTGAAAATCGATACACCATTTAAATAGGCCACTTGATACTTCTAGTAAGTCTCTCCTTTCCTTTCCTTTTAATGTTAACATTAAACATTAAGGCATTTTTACCTCTAGTCTCAGCTGTGCATCGGATGGTTCCTCTTCAACAAAATTTTACTCTCGTGTTTTCAAATAGTAGTTACTCGCTTTAATACACACATGCACTTGCACACACATACATAATTATATATTGTCAATTTACAATACAAGGAAAAAGGTCCTCTGCCACACACACACACAAATTTCTACTACTTCTCAAATTAATTATTAGATTTTTAGTTTGGGTTTAACGTGGTTTCTTTAGACAAGCAAGAAATATAAAGCATTTTACTTTAAAGGTTGAAAGGTGAAATTCTTCCAACTTCAAAGTCAAAGATTGCATTCCTAAGCTAAACTGGTACACAAAGAACATCTCATAATGGACTTACTGAGCTGAGTGTAGTGGCACATGCCTGTTGTCCCAGATACTTTAGGAGGCCAAGGCAGGAGGAACGCTTAAGCCCAGCAGTTCAAGGCCAGCCTGGGCAACACAGGGAGTCCCCCAACCCCCGAAAAAATACTTTTCCAAAGAATAGAAATTACAGCAGCTTTTTTATTTTATTTTTACTTTTTTGAGACAGAGTCTTTGTCGCTCAGGCTGGAGTGCAGTGGTGCAATCTCGGCTCACTGCCACCTCAGCCTCCTGGGTTCAAGCGATTCTCCTGCCTCAGCCTCCCGAATAGCCGGGATTACAGGCATGTGCCACCACATCCAGCTAATTTTTGTATTTTTAGTAGAGACATGGTTTCACCATGTTGGCCAGGCTGGTCTCGAACTCTTGATCTCAAGTGATCCACCCGCCTCAGTCTCTCAAAGTACTGGGATTACAGGCGTGAGCCACCACACCCGGCCAATTACAGCAGAAATTCTACAGTCACATAATGAGAGCCTAAGAAAGTGATTTCAAGGAAAATATCTCCTTAAAAACCTATCATTGCACTGCTCTGGCTTAGGGAGATCAGTTTCACAGCTACATTTTATCCTCCTCTCTTTTCCAACATATTTTCCTGCAGATTTTCCCAACAAAATCTGAGGCAGTACTCTTCCTTTTCTGTCCCCCAAAACTGGATTCTTTTTCTCACCTGAGTTCCCTCCCTCTACTCATCATAAAATTAATTCCACTCTACTTTTTTTTGATAACTTATTTTTTTTTCTTTTAGAGACAGGATTTCACTCTGTCACCCAGGCTGGAGTGCAGTGGCACCAACGTAGCTCACTGCAGCCTCAAACTTCCGGGCTTAAGCGGTCCTCCAGCCTGTCTTCTGAGTAGCTGGGACTACATGCATATGCCACCGCGCCTGGCTAAGACAGATCACTTATTTTCAGTGGGAGTTTTAATTGTTGCTGCTGCAGTTATTGGAGGGCCTTGAAATTAAAAGATTTTTAAGCGGTAGGTGGTGGAGAGTGACCAATGTAACTGTTTCATCAGTTTTGCCAAGGGTGACATATTCTAAAAAGTGGAAATAAAGTATAGAAAAAATAGCAAAGCACTGTTTCAGATGACCATGTTATATTTATAACATTTAAACCCAGCAAAAATATCAAATGAAACAATTTTCAAAACAAGTCATGAAAATTCAACTTAAAAGAATGTAAAACCGGCCAGGTGTGGTGACTCATGCCTGTAATCCCAGCAATTTGGGAGGCCAAGATGAGCAGATCACTTGAGGCCAGGAGTTCCTGGGCAACATGGTGAGACTTCACCCCCACCCCATCTCTTCAATTTTCTTTTTCTTTTTTGGGGGGAGCGGGGGGGACAGAATCTCTGTCTCAAAGAGTCTCTGTTGCCCAGGCTGGAATGCAGTGGTGTAATCTCAGCTCAGTGCAACCTCTGACTCCCGGGTTCAAGAGAATATCCTGCCTCAGCCTCCAGAGTAGCTGGGACTATGGGTGCATGCCACCACATCCAGCTAATTTTTGTACTTTTTTAGTAGAGATGGGTTTTCACCATGTTGCCTAGGCTGGTCTTGAACTCCTGGCCTCAAGTGATCCTCCCACCTTGGCCTCCCGAAGTGCGGGATTACAGGCATAAACCACCGTGCCTGGCCAAAAAAAAAAAACAAATTTAAATGTAATACTGTGGGAAAGATTTTTTCCTTAGTAAAATGGGTTCAGAAGAAAATTGTCATCAAATAGCAGTACTTTAGAAAATCTCTATTTAAGGTAAGCTGATGTAGTAAGCCTGGGCAACAGAGCAAGACCCTCTCTCTAAAAACAAAAGGGAAGCTGAAAAATACTGGACATTTCTATTAATTTGTTAGCCTTGATGTGTCTGACACATTAATTTGCCAAAGCAACTTGCAAGCAAAAGTCAGCATAATAAAAAGGAATGAAATCTATCTCTATGTGTACTGACCTGGAAACACATCTTTATATGGTAGGGGAATTGCAGAAAACTACAATACGATCCCATTTGTGTTAAAGGATAAAAAAAACCCTGAAATTATACTTGTTCATGTGTATAAATGCACAGAAAAAAAAATCTAGGCTATGTCCCATAATATTAAGATGGATGGGTTTGGGGAGATGAGTGGGATTAGGGATTGAAGTGCAGCTAGATCCTTTTACTTAAATGTTTACATTTCTTCACAATAGAAAATATATTCATATGTTACTTGTGAAATAATTCACTGTGTCTAGGTAGATGGACAAAATTGTTATGGATATTCATTCTCTACTATTATATTTGATAAACTTTTGGGATAATATTTAGGAGGATTTTGCTTTTTTTGCCTTTTTAAAGAGAGCACTTCCAGCAGAGGTTTCAGCAGCAGAAATCGGCCAGGTGTGGTGGCTCACACCTGTAGTCCCAGCACTTTGGGAGGCCAAGGTGGGCAGATCATTTGAGCCCAGGAGGTCGAGGCTACAGTAAGCTGGAGTGGCACCACTGCACTCCAGCCTAGGTGACAGAGTGAGACCCTGTCTCAAGAAAAAAAAAGGTGGGGGGAAAAAGACATTGCGCTGGAGTGGGCAGTCTGGTTTCACCCGCCAGTTGTCTACATGCTGCTGAGCACCTTCACTCGAAGCCAGTTTGGGATTATCTTACGGGAAACTATCCGAGGTTTTTTTTTGGTCACCGCTTGGCAAGCTCCCAGGCAGACAGACCAGTCCAAACCAAATCCTACCCTGCTGAGGGAAAATTCTGAGACATGCCTTAGGCTGCACTTTGGTTACTAACCCTGCCTCTCTCGCTTCTCTGGAGAACTGTTTTCATTATTCTGTCGTAATTATCTGTTGTTACTCTGCCCAACCTATGGTAATGCATTTCATTTGCTTAGTGTAGCAAGCATAACCCCCTGCATTAAGGTGGAGGGTGAAACTGGGCTGGCATTTGTGAATAACCAAATTCTATGAGATCAGTTTCCACAATCTTCCCTGGCTGTTTGGGCGGCGGGGGCGGCAAACGGTTATCATTGTCTAGGACAGAGTAGGATGAAAACAACATCCTCAAGCATCTCCCAATACTAGCATTAAAAAGGATGAGAACCACCTTATAGAACTAGCCACAGAAATGTCCTATGTGCACAAGAAAACCTGCCTAAACAGAGCTGTCTTTAAATTTTAGAAAAAGGAGTCATTCAGGTTTTACATAAGGGCTCATACCAGAGGTTTTGAAGATAAATGAAAGCACAAAGCCTTTATTGAATTGCAGATTATGAATAATAAACCAAGTGGTAAGCACTAGGGGCAGATGTGCATAGAAATGCAATTTATAAAATTTCCAAGGCAAATAATTGACATCTTTGAAGAAACTGTCGTTAGCTTAAAAAATCTTCCAGGTGTGCAATTCATTCATAGTTTTCATCACTGGTTGCCCAGTGATATGGCCTCAGGAAATGTTGAGATTTCTTAAATCATTTGTATCAAATATCTTTTTCTGGTAAATTCCTTAGTGTCTCTGCAGTGGTAACTAGACAAGACTGGAAAGTTTTCAAGATGATTCAAACCTCCAGCACCTCACAGGAGTCCACATTTCTTAACACAGAAGACAATGCTAATCAAAGAAGGAAATAAATGAAAAGGTTATTAAAAACAAATACTGGCTTCACCAAAGTTTCTAAATATACATATCTATGTATATTCCACTAAAAATGTTTAACCCAATAGTCCTTCACTCTTTATATCCAGAAACTACACTTGTTGTCCGTCACTTTTCACCCATAACAATGTGCGTTAAGGCAGGGCTGCTTTTTAGTAGTAAAGACTGGAGACTCATGACACTTCCAACAAACAAGCTTGTGATTTATTTTAGGATTGCAAGACTTTCAAAAGACTTTTTTAAAGTGACTTCTGCAAGTTTCAATATGCAAAAATCAGAGAGGATCTTAAAATTAGGAGATTAAGTTTAGGGACAAAACAATGTATTATGATAAATTGCAACTAAATATAAGAAGTAATAATGAAATGGTCTTAGGGAAGAGCTATGAATAGCACAGAACCCAAATTGAAAGATGAAGAAAAATATTAACTCCAAGAGTGTGGCTGATAACCCATCATTTCACTCTCTTTGAAAGGCATGGGCTAACTTCTAAGAGGCAAGTACTGAACTTCACCAAGTCACTGGCTTTGGGGAATGCTTTTCCAAGTCCTCCTTTCCCTCCCCTACCCAATTCTACCCCACCTCACCATTCAGGTTTTTGTTTGTTTTTTTTTTAAGAGACAAAGGTCTTGAACTCCTGGCCTCAAGCAATCCTCCCACTGCAGCCTTCCAATGTGCTGGGATTACAGGCGTGAGCCACCATGCCCAGCCTGAGCCACTTGTTTACTTCACTGGTACTATATGCATTGTTTCTAGGCATCTTTAAGATAAATAACATTCCCCCAAAATATGTCCAGACTGTCCTTAGAAGAGACCTTCCATGTTACCAGACCACACAGAAGCTGGTGTAGTGAAAGGTACCTCAGTGGTGAAGCCACAAGGACGTTAAGTTAAAGAGTAGAACTAGAGATGATATGCAAATACTAATAAAAACGTTCACTGAAATACACAAGAGAACACCTGATTTCCACATCATTAGCTGTTCTTACTGACATAGCTAAAATATCTCTCAGAAAATCCAGGAGCTACCACAAATTTATAATAACCAAAGGGAATGCACTACATCCATCTCTCTGGTTCCGCCTCCTTTTCTTTCAGGCTACTAGGCTACGGGCAAGGTTAAACTCTAAATAAAGTACACACTTAAATAGAAAATGTAAAGGCCAAACATATTTTTTTTAAAAAACCAAAAACCTGAGAGACAGTAAAATAAACATTAGCAGTTTACTAAAAACTGTCCTCAAATATTTAATTCTAGATATCAAATAGATCAGCAGACTTTATAAGCAATTTTTCTGGTTAATAATTTTGTCAACATTCAATGTCTACATGTATTTAGCTCATTATCTTTGACCAAAAAAAAAGAAAAGTTGCTAATGGTGTGAAGTCAAGATGGCTCAGAACAAGATGACTGAGAAAAAGGCTTCCATTTAGATCAAGTTTTCAAATCGTGTAAATAACTTCTACAGTAAAATCTGGCTTGTTTCTTAGCTATGTTAAGTATCAAGGAGCATATTAAAATTTGATCTTTAACACTTATTCTACCCACAAATGTTCTGACAAGACGGCAGGTAGCTAGAGTCTTGAGGGTCAGAAACCAAGGCAAGATGAACTCTTTCAAGGAATTTCATATACAAATCTTTGTTCCCACTTTAATGCTGGAATGTTAACGTCATTCTCTAAATATTTTACTAGATGAACTATGACCCTGATGAAAATTACTATCAACAGTAACTACTAAATGTAACTTTTATATTCAATTAGGTTTGTTAGAGGCATTTATAAAATATTTGCTCACCAAATACTTAGAGAATGTGCCTTACCAGTAACTGAAAAAGTTTAATGAACCAGGAGAACAAGAATAGATGGGTAAGAATAAATTCTTCTGTTCATTAATTTTAATGTTTCAATATTTATCACAGCAAAATTGGGAATGTCTTTTTGATAGTTTACCATTTAATTTTGACTGTGAAGCAACCAACTGTCTAGAAACATTCTTGGTTAGTGACAGAAACACTGAGAAATCAACATGTTAGAATTCAAGGAACTGATCAAACTATAGATCAATATTAAAGTAAAACTGAGATGTAGTCATGACCAATAAAAATATCAGCAACATTTACCACTAATACCTCATAATGGTGATTTCTAACAGATCAGCCTTAACAACTACACCTCCCAGTCGCTGGAGAGGGCTTTGCAACGAACATGTCACAGCAAGAGAATCCTGCACTTCACGTGGTCATTACTCTTTTCTGACCCTCTAGTGTTTCCAGAAACCCCAAACACTAGTCCATAGGTTCAGGCAAACACAAGTACACTTACCATTTCATGGGGGAGGGAATGAGCAGAAAACACATGGAGATATATAAGGTTCCAGCGGAAAAAGACAATTAAAAATGCTCACCCTATTGCCCATGTTTTGCCCTGTGCAGATTTTATCTAGGAATACTGGAGCCAAATCAAGTAAGTTAAATATTAATGAGGCTCAAAATGCAAGAAAAGGTAAAGTACACTCAAAACAGGCCAAAAATATAACAGAATCAACTGTTGAAGACTGGAGGGCAACTACTTGTAAAAAACATAGGTCCTACAGATCCAAGCTAGATTTGAAAACTGAGTGCAACATCTCCAAACCAAACAAAGACGTTCAAAACCAGGCACCTTCACAGTCACCTTAAAGCTGGAGGGAAAAAACAGATATACTTTTATCAGCAAAACATAACCCATAAGATTTTGTGCTGACACCTCGCCAACCCATCAGCACCTCTAAAAAACAATATTTAAATATTAATATTTCTAATGGCCAGGTACACATACATGACTGCCAGAGAAATGTCACCAGAGTGAGGCAGAATTTGTAAAATCCCATTCTACAAGTATTAGCAAAGGAAGGTTATGACTCATGGATATGAATGGACTATAATATATAAATGACACATTTCTGATATATTCACAAAATCTTTATAGAAAGTATTAAAACTCAAAAAAGAAGTAAGATAGGAGTCAAATAGAGAGATGAAATGTATAAAACAAATGAGCAGGCAAACTAAAAGTTATTGAAAGTATTTTACTTCAGATTGAAAAATGAACAGCTTCCACTGTTCACTGCAAGATACACAGTATTCACGAATACAATGCTGGTCATTTGAGGAAATGTATACACACCTCAATTTCTCCTTCATGCTTTTCTTTTAGAAAGATACTGTTTACCAAAAAGAAACTTCAGCAGTACAGGAAAAACTATTTTCCCAATAAATTTACGAAAACCTAAGATTCCCAATGGAATCAAGATTATCTTCCCGCTACCACCACCTTAATATAATCACATGCTTATTGGAACACTAATATTCGCACCCTAAGAGTACATTTACTTTCAACAATGAGGGTGATTCTTTAAAAACAAACAAAAAACAACAAAAAAAACTTCAGTGTGGTAAATGTAACATAGATCTCTGCAAGTATTAAGTGTCTGAAATAGGCAGCTAATACTGGATTTAATATTATTTTATAAATAATTGTTCCCTTAGCAGTAAACATAAGTCTACACATTCACAATTGTCCTAGAAAATAAATACTGTGATTATGCACAATGTTATGACAAACTAGTTTCAAAAACAAAAGCTCAACATCTCGATAAAAATTCTGATCAGAATGTGACTCAAAAATTTAAAACATTGTCAAAATAACATCACATTTAAAATCTTCCACAGTTTACACGAGTACTATGAGTTTCCAGTTTTGGAACACATTTTTCCATTGTGAATTAAAATATGAACATATTGAAAATTGTTAATTTCAGTGATGACATCAGTTTTGGTCTTACTTTAGCATTATTTTCTTTATAAAAAGTTACACTAAGTGTCCATTAATGGTCTGATTGGTCTTCAGTATTTCATAAATGTATATAAAAGAAACTCCTAAAAGCCAATAGTACTTTATATGTATATATATATAAAAGAATCTTGTCTCAGAAATGGCTGTATTTAACAGAGCCATACACACTGATGCTAAACATAAGAGCTTTCATCCTGAAAGAAAGCATTTTCAGAAATGTCACTTACATTCTATTATATTAAATATTCCCAACTGAGTTTCAAACTCAACAGGTAATGATAACAGAATTATACATCTCATTGCACTCAAAGCTGACTACAACCAAAATTTACAGTATGATTGAAACAAGCCAATGCTTAAAAAAGTTTTAATTAACGATAACAATTCCATGAAAGAAGAGGATAAAGAATGGGATGACAAGAAGTATTTGGTCTTAATAAGGCAATACAAAATAGATCCATTATCAAAGACCATTTAATTTGGAAAGATCAACAATACCAAAAGCATAAAGTGGAATATAAGAAAATAGTTTTTTATAAGTATGATTTAATTAAAGCTGTTTACAGTTATTCTCCCACAGTAGTTAAGCATGAATTTTAAAAAGAATAAGAGATGAGAAACAGGCACACGCAGCACACAGGGTTAGAGAAGCCAGCATGCAAAGTCTGTGGAACTCGAAGTTTCACTGCAACAGGAATGAGACCAGACATGGGTGGCCGTTTTTTTTTGTTTTGTTTTTTTGTTTTTTCCTATTAGGAAGAAATGGGGGGGGGGGGGGGGGAAAGACTGCAAAGGCAGCAAACACAAAGTCATGTACTTGCCCATTGCCCAAGACGACAGCACTATAGAAAACAGTTGCAAGTTAATTCTCAGAGATGACCAGAGATTTTTCAGTGTTTACACAAAAGTACATAGTACATTTTTTTTTACAAAATAAAATAAACATCATTTGCCACCATAAACCTTTTCTTTAGAGAGGAAAAATTTTTGCAGCAGGACACAAGGGTTCTATTAAGTCATTTCAATGCTGAGAAAAACAAATTGAGTAATAGAACTAATCACTTCCCTATATATGGATGTTAAGATGACAATTTAGATTATTTTTCAAACTAATCCTGAGAAAAAATCTGTTTACAATTTAAACAGTAATGTTATGTAAAAAGTATTATTAACAAATCCACTATTACAAATATCAATTTCCTATATGGTCTTCTATACATACACACAATAAAATGGTAAATATATGCAAAAATATTTAAAAAAAACAAAACAAAAAAAAAAAACATGCACAGATCACTTTCCCCTTTGGAATCTGGACTTCCTATCAGATACCTTTGTCTTCCTTCCCCACCCCATCCTCTGATATTGTTTTTTGTTTCTATCACCCTACCAACACTGAATACTATTCCCTATAACTCTGCATAAAGCCAGTGAGAAATATATTTATTTTACATTCAAGCTTTAAATCTTAAAATGACCCTGTTGTAGCATATGACTTATCAATTAAGCAGCCTTTTTTTCCCCCTTTTATGCTTGCTTTTTTTTTTTTTTCTTTTTTCTTTTTTTTTTTTTGCAGTTGTCAGTCTTCATGATCCATTCTGTGGCGAGCTGGGAAAAAACGCAGTTGCTAAATCAACGTCTGAACAGTGTGAGGCTCCTGAATGTCTCCCAGGAGTCCCTGCGCAACTGTCCTGAGCATGAGATCATTGCACAGAGAAGACAGTCCACCGCGCAGCGCCGACTATCTACAGAGGTCTGAGAGGGGCGCATCCCTCTTGTGTTTCCTCTTTTTGCCATGGTAATACTGATTATTGGATTTGCCTTGATGTTGTTTGTTTGTCATCAAGGAACCATGGCTTGTTTGAGTTGTACCTTGGAAGCCTTTACTGGAAGAACGAAAGAGCCTTGCTGATCCATGCTGCAGAAACAGAAAATGACCACAAAGACATCAGTATTGCAGAAAAGCATCTGGATTCGGGACAGCTTTCAAAACTAGGAATATGCTGGCTAGAGAGTTACCTTACTGATCACTGACTTATCTAGTGGGCAGAAAAAGCTGTTACAGGGGTTAACTCTTTTTAGCTCTGAAACCCTTACTTTATTTTAATGGAAATATTGAAAAGCACAGACCACTCGCTTGCCTTCTTAACAGTGTGTGTGGGATGTAAAGGTTTTCTTAAGAAACCTACCAACCCAAATACCACATCATAAGTGACATAGCGGGAAGAGGCTCTTGGACATGGCAGGCACATGGGTAGGCTGGGGTCAGCACAGGTGGCCGCTCCCTTCCTGCTATGCATGGCCTGTGGCTTTCTCATGACCCCCGTCCCTTCTGTCAACCCTGTCACTTGAACTGGTATTTTGCGATGAGTCTGTGTCTGGCATATATGGCTAAAAGCCACAGAGGTAAAGTGAACTCAGTGAGTCAAATCAGACACAAGGGGACAGCCAAGAGGCCTCTTCCCAGGTTCCTAGCTATAGTTAGGAGTGACCTGGCCTCAGGCCAGAGCCCCATACCAATGGCTTCCTCCCCTCACTCTGAGTCATTACTCAGTTAATGACAATTCTAGGCAACAAAAAAACTGAGAGTATCTCTGTGGCCTTTTAAGTCCAGGTTAATGTTAATCAACTGACCATGCCTGACAGCCAGCTGATCGTTTCAACACCGGCAACAAGGTATTGAACATTAAAATATTAGAAAAGGATACATTATTCCCAGATATGCACACTACCATGAGGCCTCACAAAACCTTCATGCCAGCTTATTTCATGTACAATTGAAACATTTTTTATATGGTAGTTTGGCTGGAACATCTTATAAGGACCAGTCAATAGATTTCTGAAGAGGTTTATGTTACAATGGTGTCTCACAAGGACATCCTGTTCCTAGAAGCACTGTCATGTGTTGGAATCTCTTAGAATAAAGTAAGTTTGTTCTTCAATCTAGCGTTTTCTTCAAACTCATGCTGCATATTATTCACATGTAGGAAACCCTAAATATTTTGTATCAAATACTAACAATTAAAAATCCACGTTCCACATACCTGAGATTTGTTGGTGCTGTTGGATGTGTTAGTGGTTTGGGTGCTTTGCATTTTGCCAACTGCTTGAGAGGACTCCAAGGATACATCTTGCGACCCTACTCGGTTCCCAGTGGACGGACGGCAAAGCAGCTGTTTCGGGGTTTTGCATGGTGTTGCATCAGAATCCTAACATAAGTCACATAAGTTATAATGTGACATATTAGTAATTTAGATACTCAATATTCAGAAAGAAAAACAATTTTGGTTAAAGTACTCTCTAGACTAAATTTAAACATTTGGGAGTTAAAAGAAGCACACTGAGGAATTTACAAAATTATTTGTTTAAATTTTCCTCCAAACATTTAGTGACTGATTTTATCAGAGAGCTTCTGTTCATTGTTAAATCCACTGCCCACATCTTACCTTGAAGGAGCTCACAGAGGTCTGAGTTTATTTGTTTTTTTATTTATAGAAAATGAAAGAGTATGGTAAAGAGTGAGGAACCTAGGTCCTAGTCCCTGGCTTTAGCCAGACACAAGATGATGGGTTTAAGGGGTTCAATCTCTGAGAGTCTGTAATGACAAATCAGTGATCATTCCAACCAAACATAATAGTGTGGGTGGGTGCAGACTTCCCAGCGACAGTGGGCTGAGCCCCACCTGTTTCTGGGCTGCTTGGGCCATGACAATGCTACGTCTCTCTGCAGGTCTCCACCCTGGCCCTGGCACTTTACCCAGTATCTCAGAGTCACATTCTCTCACTCCCCAAGACTCCATCTCCCTGTGTCTGTGACATCTAGCTTGGCATTCTGTCCTCCAGAGCATATTGCTCTAGGAACCAAAAAGGCACACAGGGAGATTTTGCACAGGAGGATTTATGATTCCATATTGACACATGGTCATCAACAACATACAATATTTAGATTACTTTTCATGTCCTACAGTTAATAAAGTTAAAATCAAACAGGTAAGCCTGCTTTAGATATCAAATCAGTAAACTACAAATTAACTTCGATTTTAAAAGGTAACTTACGTTATAATTGACACATAAATTCTATCAGGATGGGGGAAGAAAAAAATTCTATCAGGGTAGAAAGAGAAAGTAGATTAGAAATTACGAGAGGATAAGGGAGGGAAGGAAGAATTAGGAGAAACTACTACTAAATGCAGGGTTTCTTCTTGGGGTATGGAAATGTTCTAGAATTACTAGAGATGGCTGCACAACATTGTAAATATGTTCTAAAAACCACTGAAATGTACATTTTTAATGCTGAATTTTATGTTAATTATATCTCAATTTAAAAAAATTTGGCTGGGCACAGTGGCTCACGCCTCTAATCCCAGCACTTTGGGAGGCCTAGGTGGGCGGATCACAAGGTCAAGAGATCGAGATCATGGTGAAACCCCATCTCTACTAAAAATACAAAAAATTAGCTGGGTGCGGCAGCGGACACCTGTAGTCCCAGCTACTCGGGAGGCTGAGACAGGATAATGGCGTGAACCCGGGTGGTGGAGCTTGCAGTGGGTCAAGATCACGCCACTGCACCCCAGCCTGGGCGACAGAGCAAGACTCCGTCTCAAAAAACAAAACAAAACAAAAAAACAATAAAACAAACAAAATTCAACCAGGAAGCTGAAAAAAATTGAGTGAAAGAAGCCTTACACAAGAGTATATTCTATGTGGTTCCACATATATGAAATTCTGAAACAGGCAAAACTAACTATAGTGTTAAAAAGTCGTAACAGCTGGGCTCACACCTGTAATCCCAGCACTTTGGGAGGCTAAGGTGGGCAGATCACAAGGTCAGGAGCTCGCCACCAGCCTGGCCAACATGGTGAAATCCCATCTCTACTAAAAATAGAAAAAATTAGCTCGGTGTGGTGGCACGTGCCTGTAATCCCAGATACTCAGGAGGCTGAGGCAGGAGAATCGCTTGAACCCAGGAGGCGGAGCTTGTGGTGAGTGAAGATCATGCCATTACATTCCAGCCTGGGTGACACAGCAAGACTCCGTCTCAAAAAAAAAAAAACAAAAAAAAAGAACAAGAAAAATGTTAAAGGCCAGGTGGGGTGGCTCATGCCTGTAATCTCAGCAACTTAGGAGGTTGAGGCGGGTAGATCATGAGATCAGGAGTTCAAGACCAGCTTGACCAACATGGTGAAACCTCGTCTCTACTAAAAATAAAAAAAATTAGCCGGGCACGGTGGTGTGCACCTGTAATCCCAGCTACTCAGGAGGCTGAGGTAGGAGAATCGCTTGAACCCGGGAGGCAGAGGCTGCAGTGAGCCAAGATCATGCCACTGCACTCCAGCCTTGGTGACAGAGCGAGACTCCATCTCAAAAAAAAAAAAAAAAAAAAAAAAAATCGTAACAGTGGTTCCCTCTGAGAGTGGGGTTAGGGATTGATAAAAGAATCATGAGGTTGCTCTTTGGGTTGACGGTAATATTTGTACCTTATTAGGATTTTGGGCTATACATGTGTATGTATTTGATAAAATTTAGTGAACATATGAGCAAGTAACCTAGACCATGAAAGTAAAAAAATTGGGGAAATTTAAGAAAAAAATTTAGTAAATGTACAATTAAGATTTCCTTATATGTCAATTTCATATCAAAAGGAAAAAATAGGCTGGGCACGGTGGCTCACGCCTGTAATCCCAGCACTTTGGGAGGGTGAGGCAGGCGGATCACTTGAGTTCAGGAGTTTGAGACCAGCCTGGCTAACAAGGTTAAACCCCATCTCTACTAAAAATACAAAAAAATTAGTCCTGTGTGGTAGCAGGCGCCTGTAATCCCAGCTGCTCAGGAGGCTGAGACAGGAGAATCGTTTGAACATGGGAGGCGGAGGTTGCCGTGAGCTGAGATCATACCACTGCACTCCAGCCTGGGAGACAGAGGGAGACCCCGTCTCAAAAGAAAAAAGAAGGAAAACACAATAAACAAATATTGGAGTCTGGCTACAAGGATGTACAAGCTACAGTACTCTAGGGGAACTGATGTCTGTAATCTACTTTGAAATGGATCAAAGAATAAGATGCATTAATGGATAGAGTGATGGATAGACAGGTATGAGATAAGCAAGTAAAAGGTTAATGGCAGAATCTATCGGTGAGTACACGAATGCTCACTAAAATTTGTTCACTTTTGCTGTATGCTTGAAATTTTTCATAACAACATGTTGAGAAAAAGTACAAGCATGAACGTTATTAAAATATCCCAGTAACATGTAAGCAAAGGAAGTAGCCTTAGCCTTCAAGGTAGCGTTAACCCCAGCAAGAGAACGTGCATGCGTCTGAGTTCAGAAGAGCTGAGGCTTTCATACTTACTACATCACTAGAGCTGGACTGTGTGGCAGAAGAGGACGACACTGGACCTGATGAAGAGTTTGAAGAGTGTTTACTAAGAGATTCCGAGGTTTTACTTCTACATTTTCCAAGGGCTTCATTTTCTTCAGATAGATTATTATTACATTTATCTAACTGCTGAGTATCTACTATCAAGGTAACACCATTTCCTGAAAGAGTGGCAAAAGATTGGAAAACGTTTCTTCCCATTAAACGCACACAACACAGAAAAGCCTCTAATACTCAGTCAATCGACCAAGGAAAATATCTTACCATTGCATGAAGGCTCAGGTCTATTCTTCAAGCCCCACTGCTTTGATATCCAATCTCTGTATGTGGCGACTTCATCTGTTACTCTAATTATTCTACCTAGTATGCTGCACGTGTTTAAAAAGAAAGGGAGAGGGAAGGAATAACATTAATTTGAAGATAAGAAGCCACAACCAATTTTGACATAATGGGCTGGTTATAGATGAATTTTTACCTTTCTGTTTCATTGTTGGGATAGTACTTTGCTATTGGTGATACAGCATGACTCAAAACAACGTAGGCATAATCAAAGGCCTGCTTCACTTGCATGGCCCCATATGAACTCCTTCCAACATCATTACCTTTAAAAGAAGTACAGGTAACATAGTAAGCTTGACTGTGCTTAATGTGCACTAAATGTTGACGACCCTCTTCCAGGAGAGCAAGGGCCATAGCTATCCCACCAGAGTTGCGCCTGGAAGCTGAGCTGTGAGCTGTCCCCAAAGCTCCTCAGTCTCTGAATATGTGCATCATGCAGTTGGTACTTCATAATGGTGTATCAGTTGTCGAAATGTATTCTGGCCCATCAAGAACTACCCCATTCCATACATAAACAGTTATGCAAACAAAAGAAACAGCGCCCTGTTCACTCCTAAGAGTGAAACCCCAAGTTACATTAGAAATACTTCTATATTTTTTGGGTTTATATTAGCTATATATCTATTTATCACTCTAAATTATGAGCCCCTAAAAAGCAAGGATCATCTTGCTGAAAAGTCTTCGTGTCCTTGGGCCCAATGCTTTTGAACACAGCAGGCTCCCAATCAATGTAATGTTTTCTCAGTGAATAAACACATAGAACTATTAATGTTTATATGGCAGCTCAATAAGCCAGAAAATGGTTCCTAGGCAACTACTGTATCTTTTCACTCCCTTTCCTTACTCATTTTCAAAGTTTACACATTAAAGCAAATGACTAAAAGCACTTCCACTGAAGTCCAACAATGCAGAATCTAAATATTTTACAATTATATCAAGAAAAAATATTGCTCAGAAAAATCAGGACACAAGCAAGCAAACAGAACTTCAAAAAAGCATGGAAGGAATTTACTTTCTGCTTACTTTCAAGCCCACACGAAGCTGGAAAAAGCATAAAGAGACATGCAAAATCAAAGAGGAAAGGAGAAATTCAAAAAGAAAATACACTGTCTCCTTGCATCCTTCTGCTCATGAATTCAAAGATATTACTGTGCTTGCTGCCTCTAAGGACTTCAGAATCATCTCATTAAAGCCTCATTAATTGCTCACAATTGGTTATAATCAAGGCAATAAGGACCCAAGAAAAAGGAGAAGCAGCCACCAAACATGAATCCATCCAAAAAAGTAATGCCTTTTCTACTATGCTTTTAGGGTTAAACAGATTCTACTCTCCACTTATCTGGAAGTCGCCAAGGTGTTTTTCTATTGTCTGTGTCTGTCTATTTTAGTATGTTTGCTCATGAAATATTTTGATGAAAAAAGAATAACAATTAGAAGTTGTTCCTTCATTTTTCATCTAAAGAGAATTTAAAGTATAATAAGGTGACTGACAGTGCCCTCTCTTTGAATGCCCACAAATTTACCTAATTTCAATACCTGGTTGTAAAGGATCTTCGATATAAAGCATTGATGGCCTGTAGCCATCTAGCATATTTTTCTGTACTTCATCTTTGGCCACATATGAACCACCATCCTTTATCCGGATGCCAGTCTTTAAATAATTGAAGTGTCGTCCATATAATTCAAAAAATTCTATTAAGAGAACACCATAGTTTGTATTGGGGATGCAAGCATCTTCCCTGGGATGTAACTAAAAGCAGAAAAGAAGAAATTATATTGGATTTTTGCTAAATTATCAAGGAGACGGGGAATAAATTATATTCTAACTTCTACAAGCAATATTATTATAATTTTGGTTTAGCATAGCAGTCAATTGACAATGGGATAACAGCAGCCTATACTGCTGTTACACACAACACTAAAGTCCCATGGTACGGGAATGGTGGGAGACTGTAAGGCTGAATTTTACGGCTGCACCAGGCTGCCGACCAGGGCTGGCTTGGCCCAAGACATCAGCAAAGTCGTCCTGACTCACGAATAGACTCAGGCAGTTGGCAACCCTGCGCCACATAAACACACCCATTTACAATACTAAGACTCTAATTCACTTATCCAAATAGCAGGTCTCAATTCCAACTAAACTTACAAGAGTTAGCTGCTTAGAAGACATTCTTATTGCTGGCACTTATACTATTTACGCTTATGGAAACTAGGCCGTATATTTTGCATGTTAAAATTTGCAGTGAAAAGTCTCAAAAATACTAGAATGTATGGGATTTGAAACCAAAAATATTCTTTCATAGGAATTTAAAAATATGTATTTGCTAAATGATGAAAATGTACCCAGTTTAAAGGGAAAAACCATAAGTAATCAAGGAAAGCAATGCAATTACAGGTTGATTTTGATTTTTTCCAAAATGTTTCCCAGCTGATTGATCACTTTTGCTTTTAGTGTGCACTAGCATGGTATACCCATATGACTTACCTGAAGGAAACTGACTGCCATTAAAAAGAGACTATAAGAACCAATTCCACCTGTAAATACTTCATTAAGGTCCCTCTGCAATAGGAATTGTTTCAATACTAAAACCAAGTATGGCAATACAGGATATTTCTGAAAAAGAAAATTGTATTTTCAATGAATTCCTGTATCAGTAACAGATCTAAGCATTAAGAGGGGCATAAATTGGTCCTTACATTATAAAATTTGGTAGCGATATACAACATACTTAATTTTCCATTCTAAGAGTAAAAAAAAGTAAACTATAGGTAATGAATGGTTCTCCCCTTATATCTAAAATGTTAAGACATGTACACATGAATAATAGCATCTAAGTACTTGCTACAGGGCTGGGCATGGTGGCTCATGCCTGTAATCCCAGTACTTTGGGAGACCAAGGCAGGCAGATTACCTGAGGTCAGGAGTTAGAGACCAGCCTGGCCAACATGATGAAACCCTGTCTCTACTAAAAATACAAAAAAACAGCCAGGAGTGGTGGCGGGAGCCTCCCAGCTACTTGGGAGGCTGAGGCAGGAGAATCACTTGAACCCAGGAGGCAGAGGATGTAGTGAGGCGGGATCGTGCCATTGCACTCCAACCTGGGCGACAGAGCAAGAATCCGTCTCAAAAAAAAAAAAAAAAAAAAAGTACTTGCTATAGGATAGAAACACTAACAGCATGTAACTGATGATGCTCATTTGTGACCATGACCCTCTAATATTCACTTGTAAACAGATAACAGAAAGAGTACAAGGACAAAGTCACCAACATCTTAAAGCACTAAATCAGTGAGATTTTTAAGAATCACTTTTCTTGGTGGCGCGCCACTGTAGACTAGGGACCTTTAGATTATTCTGCCACAGTCCTGGGGCAAACAAGAATCCGGCCTGCTGATGTGCACATGGGCTGATGACTACAAACAGACCACCCCTCCCTTCCACACTTTACAGGGAATGAGGCAGGGCTATCCGAGAGAACACCTGAACGGACAAGTATGTACAGAATGAGTCCACCTTTTGCTGTGCACATATTCATTCACTCCCCTCTGTAAGCCATGCCATAAGCTGGGGCCACTGAGGAAAACAAAGCAGGCACAACATCTTCAAAGAAGTCTGAACAGCTATTATTACTTACGGTGGTAAAATTACTAGTTATTTCCATTTTTTTCCCCCACACTCTTGTCACCCAGGCTGGAGTACAGTAGCACAATCTTGGCTCATTGCAATCTCCAGCTCCTGGGCTCAAGTGATCCTCCCACCTCAGCCCACGACACCCAGCTAATTTTTGTATTTTTGTAGAGACAGGGTTTCACCATGTTGCCCAGGCTGGTCTGGAACTCCTGAGCTCAAGTGATCTGCCTGCCTGGGCCTCCCAAAGTGTTGGGATTACAGGTGTGAACCATAGCACCTGGCCAGTGATTTCTATTTTTTTCTTTACTCTTATCTCTGTTTTCTAGATGTCCTACAGTGAACACGCATGGCTTCTATAAAAAAGAAAAAAAAAAAAGCTTATACTTTTGCAAATTGTATCAAACTAAGCAAGCACAGGAAAGAACAAAAATATGGAGAAGTAAGTATTTTTAAACATTGTGGGCTGGGCACGGTGGCTCACGCCTGTAATCTCAGCACTTTAGGAGGCCGAAGTGGGCAGATCACTTGAGGTCGGGAGTTTGAGACCAGCCTGGCCAACATGGAAAAACCCCATCTCTACTAAAAATACAAAAATTAGCCGGGCATGTTGGCACATGTATGTAGATCCAGCTATTCTAGAGGCTGAGGCACAAGAATCATTTGAACTCGGGAGGTGGAGGGTACAATGAGCCAAGATCGCACCACTGTACTCCAGCCTGAGTGACAGAGCGAGACTATGTCTCCAAAAAAAAAATAAATAAAAGAAAGAAAAAAAAGAAAAAAAAAAAAAACACTGTGGTTAAGTCAGTCTAGATACAGTTCCCTTTCAAAGAACAATAAGGGGTTAGGTTTGGTGGCTCATGCCTGCAATCCCAACATTTTGGGAGGTCAAGCAAGGAGGACTGCTTGAGCCCAGAAGTTTAAGAACAGCCTGGGCAACATAGCAAGACCTCATCTCTATTTTAAAAAAGGGGGGGCCACATAGCAAGACCTCATCTCTACTTTGGGAAAAAAAAAAAAGTGGCCGGGCTCGGTGGCTCACGTCTATAATCCCAGCACTTCGAGAGGCTGAGGAGGGTGGATCACCTGAGGTCGGGGTTTGAGACCACCCTGGCCAACATGGTGAAACTACATCTCTACTAAAAATACAAAAATTAGCTGAGCGTGGTGGTGCACGCCCGTAATCCCAACTACTCAGGAAGATGAGGCAGGAAAATCGCTTGAACCCGGGAGGCGGAGGTTGCAGTGAGCCGAGATTGCGCCCCTACACTCCAGCCTGGGCAACAGAATGAGACTCCATTAAAAAAAAAAAAAAAAAAAGTTAGTCAGGTGTGGTAGGCCCGCCTGTGATCCCAGATACTCATGTTAAGGTGGGAGGACCACTTGAGCCCAAAAGGCTGAGGCTGCAGTGAACCATGATCACTGCACTCTAGCCTGGGTACCAGAGT
>NC_045450.1:34896187-34967473 GCF_002776525.5 Piliocolobus tephrosceles | reverse complement strand
AGAAGAAAAGGGGGAGGGACAGAGAGAAAATGAGAATATGAAAGAATAAATAATTAAGGAAATATCTAACAGAGTTTTATCTGGATATACCCTTCAACCTCAAAATTTTGCTTCTGGGACTCTTCCTACAAACATTTTGCACGTGTAAAGTAAGATGCATGCATGGAAGTATATTCGTCAATCCCTTTTTCTAATAGCAAAAGAAAAGCTGGAACAACACTGAAGAACTGCTATATCAAGCAGCCACAGTCTTACAAAAGACTACTGCCTGTGTAACCAACAAAAAGAATAAAGCAAGCCTCTATGTGTCAATATGGAAGAAACCTCCAAAACATTACGTTTTTACAAAGGTATGAGACAATGTGTGTATAATGTGCTACTCCTTTTGCTTATAATTTTAAAGAACATAAAAAAGCAACACAAAAAATAATAACTGGCAATGAGAAATTCTATAAAAATGATCTAAGTATCTATGGTGTAAGGGTGACTCACTTTACACCATCTCTTCATACTGATGAATGTTATGCATACGAATTTCAATTTTTTTTTTTTTTTTTTTGAGACGGAGTCTCGCTGTGTCGCCAGGGCTGGAGTGCAGTGGCCGGATCTCAGCTCACTGCAAGCTCCGCTGCCTTCCGGGTTCACGCCATTCTCTCACCTCAGCCTCCCAAGTAGCTGGGACTACAGGCGCACGCCACCTCGCCCGGCTAGTTTTTTGTATTTTTTAGTAGAGACGGAGTTTCACCGTGTTAGCCAGGATGGTCTCAATCTCCTGACCTTGTGATCCGCCCGTCTCGGCCTCCCAAAGTGCTGGGATTACAGGCTTGAGCCACCGCGCCCGGCCACGAATTTCAATTTTTAAAAGCTTTTTTCCAGAAAAATATTAGACAGGCGCGTGCACACACACACACACACACACACTCACACGCACACCCCCAATATAGGGAGATTATGGATATTATTTCTTTTATTTTTTCTGCTTTTCTGTCTTCCATACATTTATGCAAGATGATAATGCTTGCAACATCAAGTAGTTAACATTTTTTCTTAAAAACAAAGAAGAAATAGAAACTTTAGAGCTGCTTGAGAAAAAAAATTGTGAATATTCTAACAGAAGCCAAAGGAGTTAATGGTTTAGGTTAGAGGGGAGAAAGCTGACAACTATCTAAGTATGTAAAATGTTCCACAGATAATGGTGACAAATTCTTCTCTATCTTGGAAGAAAACAGAATAGAAATAAACTTAATCATTTCAAAATAGAAGTAAAGAAGCCTGTAGGAAACACCTTAAAGGTAATTTAGGGATTGAAATCTAGAAAAGGCTCCTAAAACTCTTAACCTATTGCCTGTTTAGAAAAAAAAAAAAGTACAGCCAGGCACGGTGGCTCACGCCTGTAATCCCAGTACTTTGTGAGGCTGAGGTGGGCAGATTGCAAGGTCAGGAGTTCAGGACCAGCCTGGCCAATATGGTGAAACCCCATCTCTACTAAAAATACAAAAATTAGCCAGGCATGGTGGCGGGTGCCTGTAGTCCCAGGTACTTGTGAGACCGAGGCAGAAGAATTGCTTGAGCCTGGGAGGCGGAGGTGGCAGTGAACCAAGATCACACCACTGCACTCCAGCCTGGGTGACAGAGCAAGACTCTGCCTCAAAAAAAGAAAAAAAAAAGTGCAGCTCACTGCCCGCGCAGTATTCTTGGGGCAAACAGGAAACGGGTTAAAGGAAAGGTTCTTAATCTGAACTCCTGAAGGTTAAAAACAGATGGAATCAACTGTGTAGCAGAATTCCATCTCTTCTGTCTCTACAAGGAAGGATCTAGAGCAGACAATTTCTTCAAAAGCTTTTTCAACTTTTAATTCTTACTTGAGGTCACATTATAAGTTAATCACTGATCATTACAAGCAGATTCAAAGAAAGCAAAACCATTGCATACAAAAGTAAGGTGCAGGCTGAGCATGGTGGCTCATGCCTATAATCCCAGTGCTTTGGGAGGCTGAGGCAGGAAGACTGCTTGAGGCTAGGAGTTAAGAGACCAGCCTGACCAACACAGTGAGATCCCCAACACTTAAAAAAAAAAAAAAAAAAAAAAAAGCCAGGTGGAGTGGCTCACGCCTGTAGTCCCAGCTACTTGGGAGGCTGAGGTGAGATGATCACTTGAACCCAGGAGTTTGAGGCTGTAGTGGGCCATGATCCAGCCACTGAACTCCAGCTTAGGCGACAGAGAGAGACCCTAGCTCTATTTTAAAAAGAGAGAGAGAAAAAGAGATAGAGAGCGAGGTGTTTGTCAGCAACATGCATATAAAAATATTAGACCACCACCACAACAGAATCTTAAAATTAGGTTCTAATAGTTTTATTGTATAAACACTAACTTCTCTGACCTTGGTAAAATCTTTGATGAGGTCAGCTGCTCTCACGCCATTCTGTACATTAAAGCTGATATCAACTTTCACTTCAGTAAAAGAATCTGTTAGTTTAATAATAGGTACCTATAAAGAGAAGAAAGGTAAAATGTAAATGCTTTAACCAGATTAAATGACAAAATCAGGGGATGGAGGGTTACTAGACATGAGGTCTCCATCATCTCATGAGAGCATAAGAATACTGAGTCTTCTAAATATGGCACACCCCAGTAACCCTGGACTGCTACAAATACCATATATTGCATATTTAGCATTGGGCCCCATACAATATATTTTGTAATTTCTATAAATTGAGAATTTTGCTTGGTGTCCAATTTTTGATTATTTTTACTGTTTATATTTAAGGCATACATGTTTTGATATACTTATCTTGATATACATACTGAAGTGATTACCGCAGTTAAGTAAATTAATAATCCCATCATCTCATTTATTAGTTGACATATAGTGATAATAATTTTTAAATTATCTAACAAAAACCTTTCTCAATACTTTGGAGAACACTTTCTGAGTATAAGATGAAGAACGATGAATACCAGGTATTAAATGTTTTGTATCATCAAACTGTTTCTAATAAGAAAATTGCTGGATTCTTAAGGTATACACTACAACCCACTTGCATTACTGGTCAGTTTTGCAAATAGCCCAAAAAGCAACCTGACAAGATAAGATATAAAAATTATTCTCAAAAACTGGCAGGATTATTTACATGAGCTATCAAGAGTTCTTTTCAAAAAATGCTCCAACTTGGGCAACACAGGGAGACCCTATCTCTACAAAAAAAAAAATTTTTTTTAAATAAGCAGAGCATGGTACGGTGCGCCTGTAGTCCCAGCTACACATAAGGCTGAGGTGGGAGGATCACTTGAGTCCAGGAGTTAGAGAACAGCCTGGGCAACATAGTGAGACTGTATCTCTCTCTAAAAAAATGAAAACAACATTGCTGGGCGCGGTGGCTCACGCCTGTAATCCCAGCACTTTGGGAGGCTGAGGCGGGCGGCTTACGAGGTCAGGAGATTGAGACCATCCTGCCTAACACAGTGAAACCCCGTCTCTATTAAAAATACAAAACATGAGCCGGGCGTGGTGGCGGGCGCCTGTAGTCCCAGCTACTCGGGAGGCTGAGGCAGGAGAATGGTGTGAACCCGGGAGGTGGAGCTTGCAGTGAGCCGAGATTGCGCCACTGCACTCCAGCCTGGGCGACAGAGCAAGACTCTGTCTCAAAAAATCATAATAATAAAAATGAATAAAACAAACATCTCTACAGTGAGTACTATGTATGATAAAATTGGGTATTCTGCTGTTGTTAAAAGAAATGCAGGCCAGGTGCAGAGGCTCACGCCTGTAATCCCAGCACTTTGGGAGGCAGAGGTGGGTGGATCACTTGAGCCCCGGAGTTGGAGATCAGTCTGGCAACACAGTTAAACCCCATCTCTACAAAATATACAAAAAAATTAGCCAGGCATGGCAGGTTGTGTCTGTAGTCCAGCTCCTCGAGATGCTGAAGTAGAAGGATCACTTGAGCCGAGGAGGTACAGGTTGCAGTGACCCAAGATTGTGTGGTCACACTCCAGCGTGGACAACCAGAAAACTTCTTACGTGCAAGCACGGTGACATTAAAAATGAAAGACTCACTCACTTGCAATGTAACTGTGCTCACCAAACTTTAATTTTAATTCAAGTTTCATAGGTAAATAACTACGGTTTAATATGAAATGCTGCAGAACTTACAGTTGCTTTGTCTAAAACTTTCACCGAATCCTCATCTGCGACTTTGTGTTTCCGAAGAGCTTCTTCCAGAGTCCAGAGGGGTAGGTTCTCCCACTTCCCAAACACCACTAGGTCGATGTCACTGAACACAGAATACATATACAAGAGGGCCTGAAGAAGCTGGAAACTTGTTTTAACTGACACTCATGCTTATAGACTTCATTAGTACAATTAAAACCTATTTCCCACCCTGGCCAACGAAGACTAAATGTGTTAGTGATAATGGTTTTGTGGAGAGGGGAAATAGTAGTTGTTGATTTTAACAAACTCCTCCTCCCAGTCATTTCACAGAATTCAGGTCTCAGGAAACAGGGTGATTTTGAAAGAAGTAAAACCTCAAAAAAAAAAAAAAAAAAAAAGCACTTAACGTCCTTTCCTTAATAAAGGCTTCCGGTACTAGACATAATGATTTTCCTATCTGGATGAGGTTAATTGCAACTCAGATATATTATGAAGTGCTTTAAACTGGATGCAGAACAGGTATCCAGCATGCTACCATTTGTGTTAATACACACACATGTCCTTTTATATGCATAGGTATCTCTGAAAGGATATGTGAGAAACTGGTAAAAGTGGCTGTTCTGGCCAAGTGTAGTGGCTCACACCTGTAATCCAGCACTCTGGGAGGCCGAGGTGGCTGGATCACGAGGTCAGGAAATTGAGACTATCCTGGCTAA
Organism: Piliocolobus tephrosceles; assembly: GCF_002776525.5. NCBI lineage: Eukaryota > Metazoa > Chordata > Mammalia > Primates > Cercopithecidae > Piliocolobus > Piliocolobus tephrosceles. The sequence goes on along the minus strand of NC_045450.1, from coordinate 34,962,604 downwards.
CACGGTGAAACCCTGTCTCTACTAAAAAACACAAAAAAATTAGCCGGGAACAGTGGCAGGTGCCTGTAGTCCCAGATACTCGGGAGGCTGAGGCAGGAGAATGGCGTGAACCCGGGAGGCGGAGCTTGCAGTGAGCCGAGATAGCGCCATTGCACTCCAGCCTGGGCGACAAGAGCCAGACTCCGTTTCAAAACAAAACAAAGCCGGGCGCGGTGGCTCAAGCCTGTAATCCCAGCACTTTGGGAGGCTGAGACGGGCGGATCACGAGGTCAGGAGATCGAGACCATCCTGGCTAACACGGTGAAACCCTGTCTCTACTAAAAAATACAAAAAACTAGCCGGGTGACGTGGCGGGCGCCTGTAGTCCCAGTGGCTTGGGAGGCTGAGGCAGGAGAATGGCGTAAACCCAGGAGGCGGAGCTTGCAGTGAGCTGAGATCCGGCCACTGCACTCCAGCCTGGGCGACAGAGCAAGACTCCGTCTCAAAAAAAAAAAAAAAAAAAAAAAAAAAACAAAACAAAACAAAACAAAACAAAACAACAAGTGGCTGTTCCAAGGAGAACCAGGGGGCAGAGGTGGGACTGAGACTTTTCTCTGTATTGATTTTTGTGCCTTTTACAAATGTGAACTATGTGAATGTATTACCTATTCATAAAACTTAATTAAATTTTTTAAGAAAGAGTGATTTTTCATGTTTTACTGAGGCTGAGAACCTAAGTAAGAAATATGAACTTGAAGTTGAGTATTATGACTTTTGCAGGCCAAGGACATCTATGGGAAGAATGGAAATTGCCAGGGTCTACCCACTTCAGCATACTTTAAGTTGGGCTAAAGTGTACCAAATCAAGCTCAAATGGAAAAACATGATGCTGACTTTATTCTGGAGAGATTAAGTAATAATAGTAATAACCATGATGGAATGTTCAAACAATTTCAATTCTTAGAGAGCAAGTATTCACCCTCCAGAGAAACATCATTTCCAAAAGAAAGCCTCCAAGGCTGTGCATCAAGAGAGGTCTCATTTGAGAAGACTGAAACTGAACAAGAGTCTTGAAAGGCCAAGATCTTTCTCAGAGAAGAGATCTGTACCTGAATTTCTGGATCAGGATACTGGAGCCATGACTAGTAGAATGAGTTCTTAATTTGAAAGTTAGAGTGAGAGAGTGAGTGAGTGAGTGAGACAGCGGGAACTCACATTCTAGAGGATATACAATCAGACATTTTATCATGAGACTACATTAACATCTCTGTCAGTGGGTTAAGTTATGGGACTGAGCAATACTCTGCCAGGTAGTCAATTTCTAAAATTAGTAACTAACTGATTCCACTGCAATATGATCCCTTTTCCATCTCTCTGTACCATCAACGTCTTGGAGATGATGTGAAGTGATATTCTACTTCAAGGTAAATCAAATTAAATGCTGGTAAATCCTTTACTTTTTTATTTTTTATTTTATTTTATTTTATTTATTTATTTTTTGGAGACAGAGTCTCGCTCTGTTGCCCAGCCTGGAGTACAGTGGCGCAATCTCAGCTCACTGCAACCTCCACCTCCTGGGTTTAAGCAATTCTCCTGCCTCAGCCTCCGGAGTAGCTGGGATTACAGGCGCGTGCCGCTATACCTGGCTAATTCTTGTATTTTTAGTAGAGATGGAGTTTCACCATGTTGGCCAGGCTGGTCTTGAATTCCTGACCTCAAGTGATCCACCCTCCTCGGCCTCCTGAAGTGCTAGGATTACAGGCGTGAGCCACCATGCCCAGTCCCATTTTTGTTTTATAAATTTGTTTTGTTTCTACTCCTTACAAATTTGACAGCCAAAATGAATACACTCTAGGAAAAGGTACAGTCCTTTAAAAGATTCATGAGTGTACTAACCTAGTAGGTAAATATAGTCCAGTTTTAAAACTTCCAAATATCTGGACCTGAAACAGAAAAAGAAGTTATTATATTGAGGTATCAGATAAAGCCACCAAGACATGGAGAAATGTCAGTTTTTACTACCCTCTACTGGTACTTTTTGGTATGACAAGAGCATTTTTTTTCTAACCCCATTCTTCATGAAGTGGGTATTCTGTTTCACAAGCAGACATTCTGAATATAATTTAAACTTACCTGGTTCAAATAAGAAACACAGAGACCAAAATACAGTTGTCCCTTGGTATCGGCAGGAGACTGGCTCCAGTCCCACTATGCCAAAATCTGAAGATGCTCGAGTCACTGCTATAAAATGGTGGAGTATTTGCAGATAACTATGCGAGTCCTCCCATATACTTTACATCATCTTTAGATTACTTATAATACCTAGTACAATGTAAATGCTATCTAAATAGTTGTTACACTGTATTTTTAAAATAATTTGTATTGTTTTTATTGGTGCATTGTTATTTTTATAGTTTTTTTCTGAATATTTTCAATCCACTGTCGGTTTAATATGGAGGTGTAATACTTAAGGATACAGAAAGCCAACCACAGGAAACTTCCAGAAGTAATTCAGATCAATAATGTTCCCTCATTATCCAGAGACACAATCACAAATCCTTAATTTTTGTTCTCTGAGCAGGAGTCTTCGAACAGATTACTAAATTGGGATCAGACTACTTTAACTGTAGGGCAAGTGTGGGCCTTTAGGTCAATTCCACAGAGAACACCAGGCACCATCATTATAACATCATGCTGTGGCATAAAACTGGGATGCATTCTACCTCAACCCATGGAGAACAGGGGAACTCAGGCAGAAATAAGTGTGCAGGTAATTGTAATAAAAAAGGATAGGCCGGGCACAGTGGCTCACGCCTTTAATCCCAGCACTTTGGGACGCCGAGGCAGGTGGATCACCTGAGGTCAGGAGTTCAAGACCAGCCTGGCCAACATGATGAAACCCCATCTCTACTAAAAATACAAAAATTAGCCAGGTGTGGCGACGGGTGCCTGTAATCCCAGCTACTCACGAGGCTGAGACAGGAGAATTGCTTGAACCTGGGAGGCAGAGGCTACAGTGAGCTGAGATCGTGTCACTGTGTCACTGTACTCCAGCCTGGGCGACAGAGCAAGACTCCATCTCAGGGTGGGGGAAAAGGATAAACAGTGAAACCAGTTCAACCTCTGAGGCAAGATGGACCTGGGAACCTAATCACAAGCTCATGTTCCTCATCTGTAGGTAGATAGATGATGGCTGGCTGGCTGGAGAGAGAGAGACAGATAGTCAACCTCCACCTAAGAAAGATAAGGGTTAAGTTAGACTAGGGCTTCTCAACATTGGCATTTTGGAGTGGATAATTCTTTGTTGTAAGGGCCTATACTGTTCATCACAGAATGGCTGGTGGCATCCATGGCCTCTACCCACTAGGTACTAGCAGTGCACACCCAGTCAGGACAATCAAAAATGTCTTGGACATTGCCAAACGCCCCCCTGGAGAGCAAAATAACCACTAGCTAAGAACCACTGATTTGGATCACATAGGAGAAAGAATGTGACATATGGTCACTGTTCATAAAATATTAGTATCCTCGCCTTTTCCCTTTACCTACAGCATCATATACATACTGTCATATACATGCAACTTTTACATACAGTGAAACTTCCTTGTTTTGCCAATTGGACAAAACCACCACCCAGGACAGTGCCTAAAGAAAAGTTACAGAACACAAAGTAATGGATTCTATTAATATTATTTTGTGTACTTCTTTGCATACACAAAATCATAAAACAGGCCCTCAAAGTGCCCTAAAAAGTGAAGTATTAACTTAGTACCAGTAACAGGCCAAGTGTGGTGGCTCACGCCTATAATCCTAGCACTTTGGGAGGCTAAGGCGGGCAGACTGCTTGAGCCCAGGAGTTCAAGACCAGCCTGGGCAACATAGTGAGACGCAGTCTCTACAAAAAAATACGGAAATTAGCTAGGTGTGGTGACGTGCACCTGCGGTCCCAGCTACTCGGGATGCTGAGGTGGATCACTTGAGCCCAGGAAATCAAGGCTGCAGTGAGTCGTGATCGCACTACTGCACTCCAGCCTCAGCAACAGAGTGAGACCCCATCTCAAAAACAAAAAACAAAAGACTTAGTACCAGTAACAAAAACAACAAATAAGCCAAGAAGAAATCCTGAGCAATCATTTTGTTCACTGACTGGGAGCTGTCTAAAAGGCAATTAGCCGGTCTGAGAGAGATGGAAAATGGCAATTTCAGGAAAGAAATAAGAAAAGACTTATGCCTGCATTAGTCACAAGTGACAAAAGTTCGTACTTGACATTTTCATTCAGCTGTAAACAATTATATAATGTTTACCCTGGCAGGCTGGAACTAAGTAGTAATAAGGTTTTGATATATCATATCCAATAACAGACCACTACAACAATGAGGTTTGCTTTGTCTTTCTTCTCTTTACACTAATAATTTCTAAAGATAGCTTGCCTTTAGTAGTTGCTATTAGCACTACAAAAAAAAAAAAAAGTTGTTAGTCATCCAATCCAATGAAAATAATCAGGAAGCCTCAAATTCTAAAGACTGCAGAAATTGTTTGCTTTTAAAATTTCATTAGACCACAACTCTACAGTGTACTTCTACTTGCATGTGAGGACTAGCATGAGATACTAGCAGATAGGCCTCTGGCCCATGGACAAGGACTGTCCCAAGCACAGGTACCAGGAAGGGACTCACGTCAGCGCTGGGCCAGAGCTCCTTAATTACACTCTCGATCCTGTTCACCACCTCCATCCGCATCTTCTCTTCCTCAGGTCTTGGAGACATGTATTCATAAAAATCACTGATTTCTTCATGCAGACTGAAGAAAAAAGCAGAAAAGTTACTATGAGCAGGGCCAATCTAATGAGAAATCACTATCTTAAATAATCTTATCTAATTAGGTCTTATAATTCGGCTGATGACTATCTGTAACTCAAGATAAGCTAAAATGGGAATGTATAGAATGTAATCATAAAAACTAAAATAATTAAATAACATAAGAAATTTCCTGTGCAAAACACTTGCTGAGGTGCTGGTGATTTAAATAAAATAAAATAAAATTTAAAAAGCATACGGCCTGGCCTCGGCCTTTCCACTTCTGATCTAACAGACACAAGAAGATACTGAATCCAGGTGATGCAGGCAAATTTCCTGGCAGTAGGGACTGACCCTCTTACCTCTTGGGGATCCATTCCTCACAGTAGCAAACAGTACATCTTTCATAATGTTTGCTCAGTGAATTAAGTGTCAAATGAACAAATCAGGCAGTGAACAACAGCAAAGTCTTGAAAAGAATGGCTGGTAGACAAAGGCTCCATGAAGGAGCTGAAGACTTCCAGAGCCTGCGAGGTACAGGGCAATCAGCCAGCTACAAGGGCTGTGGCAGGCAGAGTGGGAGAAGCATCTGGAGAGGAAAGCAGGCCCCAGTAGAGGGCAGGCTCTGAATGACTGGCTAAGAGGTTCAAGCTTTCCCCCTGTGGCAACAGAGCTATTTAAATGATTCTGACAGGGACTAGAGAGAGACTGACTTCAAAAATGCAGCATTTTAAGAAGACTAAACTGGCAACTATGCAAACAACAGACCAGCAAAGAGACTAGACTACATGCAGGGAAAAGTCGTGAATCAGTGAGGTGCTGGAGGATTGGATGAAGGCCTAGAAGATGGTGGAAGGAAAGGAATGGGCTCCAGAAACAAAACACACACACATACCCACACTCCGTGGCCAGGCACAGCGCCTGGCTATCATAGTGGTGGGGGGCTAAGGATGCCTTCAAGGGCTGAAGCCTGAGGGCCTGGGGGAAAACTACTGGTCTGGAAGAAAGGACAAACTGACTGGGCTGAGCAATGACTTGAATGTAGTCGGGATGGGGGACAGAGAGAAAAGCAGCATTCCTTTCTAAGTTGGTGAGGCTGTGAAGAGCTATTAAATGGCTGGGAAGGGAAAGTGAAGAGGTCAGCTCACCTTTCCTAGAGCACTGACCACCCATGAGGACTGAGCCACGGAGGTAAGCACAGGGACTCTACTAACTGGGATAGACCAGGAGGCTCGAAGCAACAGGTGCAAAGTGCCTCAGGGGAAGGAAGGGGCAGAGGGGTTGGCCTGGGGCACAGCAGTGGGAAGGAAGTGCAGCCACAGCTTAACAGAGCCTTGAAGGAGGAGCATGCCTGCAACTATGTGGCACCTTCAGGGCCCAGAGCAGGAAGCTGAAAAAACTGACAGACCAAAAATCGCTTTAGGGAAGGAAAAAAAGTGTTTACATCCTAATCCCCAAAGGCTATAACTTGTGCTACAAGAAACTCTGGAAAGTGAAAATGTGACTGATTAAGCAATCCATAGTTCCTCCTTCTGATTTTTTATTTTTAGCCTAAGAGTCAAAAACCTTGAGTTCTAGACTCAGGTTCTGCCTGAGGGCAGCTGTGTTCCCTCTGACAGGTGACTGGCACTCTCAGGCTTCAGTGTGTCAGGTACAGCACACAGCTGGTAAGCAGGAGCCTTTTCAGGCCTTCAGTTTCAAAACCTGGGCCTTTCGTAGAGGATGATTTACAATAGCGTTCGGCCTGTTTGCTATGCAATAAGTCACAAAAAGTGGATCTTAAAACTCCAGAGAGGTCTGTAGGTGAATCCAAAAGATATCCCAGTGGGGCCGTTTTCCTTGCTATGCCTCTGGGTACCTTGGGACCTTCAACTTCTGTTTTGAAGTTTTGTTTTGTTTTGATTTGAGTTTCCCAGGTTTGATTATGTTCTCTAAGGTTATCTATCCTTTTCTGCTTCTTGAAGACAGCAGCTGAATGGGAATAGCTGTTAGGAAGCTTACAGTTTGCTCTGCTCTTCTGCACAAGTCTGCTGGCAAAGATGAGGGCCATGAATAAACGACAGAACAAATGGACTGCTTCTCATCTCACTGCGTAGTCTGCAGCGACTGATCAGAGTTTATTTGTAGTTCTAAAACAGATCCATAGAAAAACTGCATTTTAACTAATGGAGGGAAAAAACTCCTAAATGTGACTGCATCTATTCTGAAGGCCCCCTTACGAATTTTCTAATTCAAATACAGGCAAAAAGTATTTAGCACAACTGTCAGTCAAGCTGAAGTCATGAGAAACTGATTTTAAGAATTCATTCTCTGGCCAGGCGCAATGGCTCATGCCTGTAATCCCAGCACTTTGGGAGGCTGAGGCAGGCAGATCGCCTGAGGCCAGGAGTTGGACACCATCTGGCCAACATGGCGAACCCCCTTTTCTACTAAAAATATAAAAATTAGCTGGGCGTGGTGGCGTATGCCTGTAATTCCAGTTCCTTGGGAGGCTGAGGCACAAAAATCACTTGAACTTGGGAGAGAGAGTTTGCAGTGAGCTGACACCGTGCCACTGCACTCTAGCCTGCGTGGCGGAGTGAGATTTTGTCTCCAAAAAAAAAAGAAAGAATTCATTCTCTAAACATTACCAAGTGCCTATATTCAAGGCACTAGGAGAAAACTGGCTCATCAAACATGATCCTTGCCCTGGGTCACTTCCATCTAACAATGAAAAGGAACACTTATTTAACGTAGTTCTGTAGAACATAGTGCAATGCATATGTTCTGTACTATTCTGCCATAGGCAGCTTCCAGATGAATGATTCAGAGCTTTCCAATGATCATAGCTGCCCAGGATGGACTGGGTTGCCTTGTAGGTTAGTAAGGTCCCTGTCACTATCAGCATAAAGAAACCAGATGACCATGAGGCAAACAAAGGTCCAATAAAACGGTTTTCTGAACTCGGTAAAAAGTTGGAAAAGATTCTAAAATTCGCTTTCAGTGCTGCAATCTAGTGTTCTAACTAGCACATTAATTTGGGGGAAAATTATTATAGATTTATAAGACAAGCTCTGAAGACTACCCTCAACAATCAATAGCCCATGGCACCACCTTCCTATTTCAGAAAAAATGGTTCCACAGGTTATTGTATTTTGATTGATGCATATGTGCAACTATCAATGCATATGTGCATCAATCAAAATACAATACAATTTGATTGACGCATATTTGCAATCAATTTGTATTTTGATTGATGCATATTTGCGCAATGGAAGGGGGAAAGAGGAATACGGAAAAAGAGGAGGGCTATTATTAAAGCAAAGCCACACTTGCAAAGTCAGAAGAGGAAATCCAATCTCAGGTCTGCCAGGCTCAGTTTCTCATCCACACCAGGCACAAGCATCACTATCTCACCTATATGTAACTAGCTACGTGTGAAATACTCAGAGAACAACCAGATAAAATATCTTGGAACACTGAGGAAATAAACTTCAAGTACAGATTTTAAAATAATTCTAACAGGCTCTATCCTCGGGACTGAGTAATTTTACTGGCACAGTGCCTTGCATATTCAGGCACTTAAAATACCCTGACGGGCTGAAGTTTGTTTGTAGAGTGTGCACTGTAAGTCTGGCTCTCATTTGAGTGGCAGAGTGGACGCCTGAGGAATTTTGTAGGCTTACTTTCACATGGTAATATAATTTTATGCCTCTGAAAGCATCCAAGTACACAGAGAAAACTTCAGTTTGTCCCATGTTTGGATCAAAATTTAATATGATTTATGAGTAGGTATTGCTTGATGACACATGCCCAGTGTTACAGTTTCTCATATAAAATTATAAAACACACCATACTGAAGTAAGAATGATAAAAGTATAGAATACAACTCTTCTGTGATCTGAACTCATATGTACCCAAAATATAGTGCCCTCTCTAGGATATCAGTGTTTTTATGTTAAAAGGAAAAGTGACTCAAGCATAGTGGCTCATGCCTGTAACCCTAGCATTTTGGAAGGCTGAGGCAGGTGGATCGCTTGAGTCCAGGAGTTTGAGACCAGCCTGGATGACATGGTGAAACCCCATGTCTACAAAAATACAAAAAATTAGCCAGGCGTGATGGTGCATGCCTGTAATCCCAGCTACTCAAGAGGCTAAGATGGGAGAATAGCTTGAGCCTGGGAGACAAAGGTTACAGTGGGCTGAGACTGTGCCTCTGTTCTCCAGCCTGGGCAACAGAGCAAGGCTCCGTCTCGAAAAAACAAAAAAAAAGTTAAAAAAGGAAAAGTGAACAAGATCCCTGTTCATAAAGGAAAAGTCATATAAGAGCAATATGATGAAATGAGCACCACTATATAACGGGAAAAGATGCCAAAAACAAGAGAGTAAGAGAAACAAAATTAACTTGCTGGGGTAAAATTTACATTAAAATCTCAAATTTAATAACAACATTTAATATGACAAGGAGGTATCCAAAAAACATATTCCATATTTAAAAAATAAAACTCACAGGTAATTTAGGTTAAAAAACCACTTCTGCTCTGAGGACAGATCTGCTACAGAAAGGGAATCCAGCCTATCAAAATTATGTGAATTTTATAATGCTTGTCACGGGGTGGGAGGTTCCAGTTCTTTGGCTGGGAAAGGAAGAACCGTTTCGCATCCGTCAGTTGGACCACCCTGGGCACATTGTGAGTTGCTTAGTAGCTTCTGCACTCTCAAAACCAAAGGAAAGGTGGAAAGCTCCCTTGTGCCTTCCAGGTCAAGGGAGGCAAATGACCCACAGCCAGCCCCTCTGCTCAGCACCGTCCCCTGTGGCTCATCCATGCTTCTGTTCAGGGGTGACACTGCTTCCCAAGAGATACCTGCCCAGACATAGCATGTCTGAGCCCATCTCCACATCAAAGTCCAGTTTTCCCAGTTCCATAACTGAAGTCAGATCCCTTTAATTACCAACTTCATCCTTACATGAAGGAACTGACAAAGTTCTATTCGATAACTGTCAATAACAGGACATCCCCCCACCAAAAAAAAAAAAAAAAATATATATATATATATATATATATCTTAAGGTTCATGATATCCAATTTTGAAACAATATATTGAAAAGGCATTCATATGCATGTGGGGAAGCATAAATTACTACAACGTCTCCCGAGGTCATTCTACTAACAAATGATAATGTTTACATAAATAATTTTCAAAATTTCCCTTGTTACCATCCTCCAGAAGTATTTTCATGAGGGAACAAGGACATCTGTATAAGGATGTTCACCACAGGATTATTTAGGATACTAAAAAAATTAGAAATGGTATCAATGTCCATCAACAGGATCTAATTAAATAATCATAGAAGCACCCCATTGACTGACTTTCTCTTTATAGTCAATAACCTCTTTAAAAGAATGAAGTAAAGCTATATAAGCTGATAAAGATGTCAAATATGTTAAGTTGGAAAGAAAAAGCACAAAAAAATGTGTTCAGCAGAATCCCTTTTGTGTGCATTAGACATGTGCAGGGGCAGGAGTGGTGGCTCACGCCTGTAATCCCAGCACTTTGGGAGGCTGAGGCGGGTGGATCACTTGGCGTCAGGAGCTTCAGACCAGCCTGGCCAACATGGTGAAACCCCGTGTCTACAAAAAATACAAAAATTAGCCGGGTGTGGTGGTGGTTGCCTGTAATCCCAGGTACTCGGGAGGCTGAGGCATGAGAATCACTTGAACCCGGGAGGCGGCGGTCACAGCAAGCTGAAATCACACCACTGCACTCCAGCCTGGATGACAGAGCAAGACTCCGTCTCAAAAAAAAAAAAAAAAAAGACATGTAAACACATACACACAGAGGCAGATACACAACATGCTCCTATTTGCATTGCAAGTTTTCTGGAAGGAGAACTGTCAACAGATATTACCTTAGGGACAGGGACTTTTGCCCAGTGGAGGGTACAGGCAGGAGAGTTAGGAAGACTTTAACTTTTTTTTTTTTTTGCATCTTTCTGTACTACTATAATTTTTTAAACAAATCAGCATGTATTTGTCCGCTTTTCAAACAGTGATTATTGTCTGCTTAATGAGATTACAGACCAGGATATTTGTTGTCACCTTTATATTTTCCCATGTGAAAAATATGGTTGTGAGTATGCATGTTCCACCCGCTAACCGGCCCTCTGCCCACCCCACATAGAACAGGGTCTATATACGATACTGTTAACAGTGATTACATCTGAAGAGGGACTGGGGGGGTCATTTTAAGAAAAATGCATACATGTTAATTATCACTGTATGTTTTTAAAACAAGAACTTCATTATAAAAAAATTCATTAAAGAAAACACAAAGCAGAAACACTTAATCTAATAATCTAACTTTGCAGACACACTTCGAAACAGGGTGATGTGGGTCGGCTGTGGAAGGAGCTCAGTGGTCAGCCTGTGGGCAATACTGATACCTGGGGACACAGAAGACCCCCAAATCCAGGAATGCAGTGACAGCACACACCAGTATATTTCGCGAAGTTTCTGCATGCCCAGTGCAGTGTGTGTGGTGAGTTTCTGCTAGTGTCTGGCCCAGCCTTTCTGGGATTATTTATATACTCAAACATGTTGCAAGGCAAATTTCTGGAAGAATACACAAAAACTGCTAGCAGGACTTTCCTCTGGGGTGGAGTAGAGGTCTGAATTTGCATGATTTTGTACTGTTTGATTTTTTTCAAACCCGCCTAGACACCAAGAGAAGCGAGTGTCTTCTCTGGGGCCCTGGGGTGATGGCAGTGCAATCTGAGTGACATCTTCAGGAGACTGAAGATGGATCTTTACCAAGAAACTCATGCACACATCCAGCCTCCTGTACTTGCAGCTACCAGCTAGACATCCCTACAAATATGTCACCTCACACTAAACAAGTTCAAAACACAACTGCTTGCCATTCTCTTAAATCTATTCCTACTCCTGTGTTTTCTTCCCTGAGTGGAAACTTCAGTCTTCCTTGGTTCATTTTTCTTCATCTACGGAGTCAAGAGGTTTCCAAATCCCTGTACCCAAAATCAAAACACAAAACACTTCCAAATCAGATCCTGCCCCTCCACCTTCCCTGACTGTGCTTTGAGTTTAATTATTTTTCTCTCTCAGTAGAACACTGTGGCAGCCTCCAAACTGGCCTCCCTGCCATGAGCCTCTTCCTTTTCTAGGCCATCGCTGCATGATTACCGATGTCCCCTTCCTTAGCCTATCTGTGTCATTTCCATCCTCCTTATGGTAACACTGCCTACCTTTCCAGCCTCACTTACAAGAGCTTCCGAGCCCTCTTCTATGACAGCCCCACACAACTGGACCGAGGCATGCCTTGCCTTTTCAAGAATCACCCTCTCACTCAGCTTTGGAGATCTCAAATATTAGCTCCTCTGTAAAATTCCCAGAGGCAGAATGACTTCAGAGCCTCCTGAGGGCTCCTGGAGCATGGCCAACCAGGCCTAGCTGTGGCAGAGCAGTGAGGCTTACAGGCCTCCCTATTCAGACTCAACTCTTCCTGCTTTGGGCTCTGTGTGCCCAGATGCAAGACTCAATACAGAGAAGCACCTCCTTAGGGAGGGACCTTCTCTTCACAGGGGAACATCTACCCACCCCAATGTCCACATAGTCTCAAAAGGGATGTGATGTTCCTTAAAATGAGCTCCAAACCAGGATCCAAGAAAATGGATGCTCACACAGTGTAGCTGAGAACTGACAAAACCAGAAGGAGGACAATTTGACCTAAGAACTATAGATGTCCACTGTCCTTAAAGAAGACAATTACACCTTTCAAAATGTAGCCAAAGGAAGTCTGCACGTGCACAGAGATAGGGCGATAAGAAAATATTCACGATGAGCATGTAATTTTCTTTAAAAAGCCAAGGTTTACAAGTGGAATGCCTAAATGCTTTACATTTTAAAGTCTGCACAATGTGCCTACCTTCTACAGTACTGGTAACAATACAAGGTCACTTGAAAAAGGCCATGCCTAAATAGGAAGCTCTCCAGTTCCAAAGCACAAAGACAAAAAGCCCTCTCTCTCCTCTGTTTGTAGACAAGAAACTTATTCACTCCCCTAAATAATTTGTACCATCTCCCAAGATTTAAAAAAAACAAAAGAGACAGAAAATACAGATGATGACATACAGATTTAAATACAGAAATACAGATTTAAAAGGAAAAAGAAAGAGCCCATATATCTTACTTTTATGAATGCTGCAGGCATTTACAACAGTGAATCATGGCTAAGGAATGCCATATTTGCTATGGTAACCCTTCCTTGGTTAGGACATGAGAGTAAAAGTACAGGGAATGGATACTCATCTGTGTGTCCTAAATTACAGTTTTCATTTTTTTCTCCTTTTAAGAGGTACTCGTGCCTGCTTTCCTAGAAATTAGAGCATTCCTTTTAAATGCCACTGCCAGTTGCACTCAATTTCTGGACTACAGTTTTTTAGGCCAATGTTTCAGAAGGATGGTTTTTCAGTTGATTTCCTCTTGGTCCCTTCCCACTTAGCTGCTATGAAAACAGATAATGAAAACCACCCGATTCTCCCCAGGCCTCTTTCTTTTGCCACTCAGCCTTACTACTACTTTCAACTGATTATAAAGAGAGAACAAGAAAAGAAATCATTACCCAAGAGTTGCTTTATCTAATTTGGGTCAAAAATTATTTCCCCTTCCAATAAAATCTCTGAACTACCCAAACTACTCTTGAGTAGATCCAACCAAATTTGGGTAAAGTCAGGAAGCTTAAAGAAGAATGGCTGATGGTATTCTCTAAGATCAAATATCTTGCAACTAAAGCTTGATTAATAAATGTATTCCTCAAATGGGAAACCCTCAAATATGTGAGTGAAGAAAAAAAACAAAGCACAAATAAACAAAGCTTAATCTTTCCCTAGCTACAAGGTCCAAACGCCAATAAGAAGTTTGTTATATTCTTAAATATTAATAATGAATATGGATGTGTTTAACCTGTGTAATCCCAATACCAAAACTTCATTTATATATTTATTTGTTGTTTACCCTTAGTGGAAGGGCTGGTGTTTAAGAATAGATACTAACCATTTGTAACATCTTTCCCTATGTTACAGTACAGGTAAAAGAAGCACAGAACTACCAAAGGGGCACTTTACATTCAAGGACCCCTACATATGAAAATTCCAGTATCCAAAATATACTAGCAGTGATTATTTGCTCAATAAATAATTTATATTAAATAGGACAAACTCCCAATGCGTATTTAAAATGTTTTAACTATTAGTGGTGATTATCTGGATAATGAAACTAGAAACAAGACTAATTTGGAGACAAGATATAGCAACTTTCTTTTTCTGCACTGTTGAAATCTTTTGACCAAGTGGTGGTATATATATATATATTTTTTAAGAGATGATGTCTCACTATGTTGTCCAGGCTGGTCTCAAACTCCTGAGCTCAAGCAATCTGAGCACCTCAGCCTCCCAAAATGCTGGGGTTACAGGCGTGCACCACTGTATCCAGTCTTTTTTTTTTTTCTTTTTTTTTAAATAGAGTCTCCCTCTGTCACCCAGGATGGAATACAGTGGCTCACTCCAACCTCTGCCTCTAGGGTTCAAGTGATTCTCATGCCTCAGTCTCCCAGGCAGCTGAAATTACAGGTGTGCACTACCACATCTGGCTAATTTTTGTATTTTTGGTAGAGATGGGGTTCCACCATGTTCGTTAGGCTGGTCTTGAATTCCTGACCGCAAGAGATCTACCTGCCTTGGCCTCCCAAAGTGCTGGGATTACAGGTGTGAGCCACCTTGGCCAGCCACTGCTGCGGTTTTTTTTCTTTTTTTTTTCTTTTTTTTAAGACAAAGTCTTGCTCTATCGCCAAGGCTGGAGTGCAGTGGTGCGATCTTGGAGCACTGCAACCTCTGCCTCCCAAGTTCAATCGATTCTCCTGCCTCAGCCTCCTGAGTAGCTGGGATTACTGACATATGCCACCATGCCCAGCTAATTTTTGTATTTTTGGTAGAGACAGCGTTTCACCATGTCGGCCAGGCTGATCTCAAACTCCTGACCTCAGGTGATCCACCTGCCTCAGCCTCCCAAAGTGCTGGGATTACAGGTATGAGCAACCACACCCAGCCCAGTGCTAGTATTTTTAAAAGCAAAAAAACAAAACCAAATTGATTCACAAAGAATCCATTTACATATGCACCAAAAACATAATATGTACAAACCTAGACTGACTTTTATGAGGTCCTATATTTTTTCAAAATTAAGAAATAAAAAAATAAATTCTGGGCTAGGCTAAGTGGCTCAGGCCTATAATCGGCACTTTGGGAGGCTGAGGGCTAGAAGATTGACTGAGGCCAGGAGTTCAAGACCAGCCTGGGTAACATGGTGAGACCCCGCCTCTGCAAAAAATTTTTTTTAATTAGCAGGGTGTGGTGGTGTGCGTCTATAGTCCCAGCTACTCAGAAGGCTGAGGCAAGAGGATTGTTTGAGCCTGGGAGAAGTTGAGGCTGCAGTGAGCCATGTTCATGCCACTGCACTCCAGCCTGGGCAACAGAGTGAGAACTTGTCTCAAAAAGATAAAAATAAAAAAACACAAAAATAAAGCAAAAGACAAGTATTCAAAATAGACAAAGAACTCATAATATTCAACAATAAGAAAATAAACCCATTTTTAAAAATGGGCAGAAGACCTAAACAAAGGCTTCCCTAAAGAAGATACATATATGAGAAGTAAACATATTAAAAAGATGCTTAATGTCATATATCATTAAAGAATTGGAAATTAAAACAAGTGAGACAGCATTATATACCTAATAGAATACTCAAAATTCAGAACACTGACACCACCAAATGCTGGTGAGGATGTGCAACAACAGAGATTCTCATTCATTGCTGGTAGGAATGCAAAATGGCATGGCCACTTTGAAAGATAGATTTTTCTTTTATCTTCTATATATTTATTTAGTTATTTTTGCTTCCTTACCCTCTGACTCTTTTTTTTTTTTTTTTTTTTTAAGTCAGGGTCTTGCTTTGTCACCCAGGCTGCAGTGCAGTGGTATGATCAGTTTACTGCCACCTCCAGCTCCTGGGCTCAAGTGATCCTCCCACCTCAGTTTCCCAAGCAGTTAGGACTATAGGCACATAAGACCACGACCAGCTAATTTTTAAATTTTCTGTAGAGATGAGGTCTCACTATGTTGCCCAGGCTAGTCTCAAACTCCTGGCTTCAAGGGATCCTCCTGTCTCAGCCTCCCATTATGCTAGGATTACATGCATGAGCCACCACACCCAGCTGGCAGTTTCTTAGCAAACTAAACATACTTTTACCATATAATCCAGCAATTGCACTCCTTGGTATTTACCATAATGAACTGAAAACCAATGTCCACACACAAAAAAACCTACATAGAAGTTTATAGCAGCTTTATTCATAATTGTCACACTGGGCACGGTGGTGTATAGCTGTAATCCCAGTTACCCAGGAGGCTGAGGAGAGGGGTTCACGTGAGCTCAGTTGTTCAGGAGACCAGTATCTTAAACACAATCACACCCTGTCTCAAAATTTTTTTTTCAAATTATCAAAACTTGGAAGCAGCCAAAATGACCTTCAGTAGGTGAATGGATCAACTGTGGTACATCCATACAATGGCATATTATTCAGGACTAAAAAGAAACGGGTTATCAATCCAGGAAAAGACATGAAGGAATCCTAAATGCACATTACTAGATAAAACAAGCCAATTGGAAAAGGTTACATGCTGTATGATTCCAAGGGCATGACGTTCTGGGAAAGGCAAAACTATGGAGACAGTAAACAGATCAGTGTTTGCCAGGGGCTAAGGGGAGGGATAAATTAATAGGTGAAACACAAAATTTTTAGAGCACAAACTGTGTCCAGCACCCTTTATTGAATGTTCCATCATTTTCTCAATGACTGAGTAAGTAAATGCTGCTCCAGTCTGCCCAATGGCCTGTCCCCTTACTCCCCTACTAGTAATTTTACCACCCCATACACTCTCTTTCGGAAACAATTCCTATCCCTACTATTCCAGGTGATTCTGGTGAGTGAAGCTGCAGTGCAAAGCCAGTTGGCAGTTCAAGGCGGGACTGTAGCATCCAGTTAGTGTAGCATCCCCATTGTCATGGGCCAGGGATGGGCACATGGCCCCAGCACCCCATGTGGTATCTTCCTTAGGACTTTACATACTGACTCTAAGGAAGGTCACTTCCCTCTTTGATCTCAAGCTATAAAAATAGAAGCCTGGAAGTATCAAAAAAACCACACCTCCTTTCCTCTGGTTGCACAAAGGAAGCCATTAGCAACAGGAGAGAACGGAGCCAACCCCAAAAAGAATCAAAGTCAGGGAGAGACAGGTACTTGAGCTTTCTCTGGAGTCACTAAAGCAAATACCACCTTTGCTTAAGCAATTATGAGTTTATTTACCTTGCACCTAAAAGACTCCTGATTCACACACAAAGACTTTGATTATACATACTCTCATGGATAGCTAGATCAGGTTTTAAGTGTTCTTTCAGATCTATGGCTATTTCTGTCTATTCGAGGACTCAGATTACCCTTTAAAATTCATGTAAAATCTATAAGTAGTTGATAGTACAAAACCAATCGTCTTCCAAACCCATCTTTAGTTTTCAAAATGTTCTTGGCTATTCTTGCCTGTTTATTCTTCCAGATGCTCTTTAGAATCATTTTAACAAGTGACTCTCCCACCCTCCCCACAAAAAAAAAATCAGTGGGATTTTAATTATATTAATTAACACATTAATGAGTTGATCTGACATCTTCAAGGTTTTTTATTTATGCAACTCACTGTAAAGATTTTTATATTTTCTTCACTTTTCTGGCTTTGTTCTAAATTATCTTAGGGATTTGATACTCTAGTAAGTGAAATTCTTTTTTCCTATTCTTTTTCTTTCCTTTCCTTTTTTTTTTTTTTAGACAGAGTCTTACTTTGTCACCCAGGCTGGAGTGCAGTGCCATGATCTCAGCTCACTACAACCTGTGCTTCCCAGGCTCAAACAATCCTCCAACCTCAGCCACCAAAGCAGCTGGAACTATAGGCGCGCACCACCGCACCTGGCTAATTTTTTTGTAGAGACGGGGTTTTGCCATGTTGCCTAGGATGGTCTTGAACTCCTGAGTTCAAGAGATCCACCTGTGTTGGCCTCCCAAAGTGCTAGGATTACAGTCATGGGCCACTGTGTTCGGCTCCTTCTTTTTTAAATTATATTTTCTGTCACATATTACAAATGTTGACTTTTGTATGTTTACTTTGTAACCAAGCAGGCAGTTTTCTTGACCTACTACATTGGCTAGAATTACTAAAATAAGATCAAATAACATGGTGAGGGCAGGCATCCTGTCTTGTTATGGATTTAATGTGTTAAATCAAGTTTAGCCTAAAACTGTCTCCTCACATATTTTAAGTTTGACCTATAGGTTTTTCCATCCATAGTGAACTATAACCTAAATGGAAATGTAAAGAGACTGGAACTTGCTCTTGTGCCAATCACCGAGTTTTGGCCAATCAAAGGTGGCCAACTGTTCAAACCTCTACTTGTGTTCAAATAAAGCAAATTCTGAGCTGTAACCAATCCGGCTGTTTCTGTACCTCACTTTCCTTTTTCCATCCATAAATCTTCTTCCACCACATGGCTGTGCTGGAGTCTCTCTGAACCTACTCTGGCTCGGGAGGCTGCCCAATTTGCAAATCATTCTTCGCTCAATTAAACCGTTAAATGGTATGGTGGCTCACGTCTGTAATCCCAGCACTTTCAGAGGCCCAGGCAGGCAGATTCCTTGAGCCCAAGAGTTCAAGACCAGCCTGGGCAACATGGCAAAACCATGTGTCTACAAAAAATACAAAAATTAGCCAGGCGTGGTGGTGCACACCTGTAGTCCCAGCTACTCAGGAGGCTGAAGCAGGAAAATCACTTGAACCCAGAAGGTGAAGGTTGCAGTGAGCTGTGCTTGCACCACTGCACTCCAGCCTGGGTGACAAAGCAAGACTCTGTCTCAAGAAAAAAAAAAAAAAACAAATTTAATTTGGCTAAGGTTTTTCTTTTAACAAATGGGAAGTGTCTCTAGTGTTTCACATAACGTGTACTGGTCTGAAAGTACCACTCTTTATCAGCTCTTTAACAGGTTAAGGAAATACCTTTATATTCCAAGTTTACCAAAGTTGTTGTACTCTGTTTTTTTTTTTTTTTAAGAGATGGGGTCTTGCTATGGTCCCCAGGCTGGAGGACAGTGGCACAATCACATCTCACTGCAGCATCAAGCTTCTGGGCTCAAGTAACCCTCCTGCCTTAGCCTCCCAAGTAGCTGAGACTACAGTTATGTGCCCACATCCTGCTTAAAGTTGTACTATTTTTTTTTTTTTTTTTTGAGACAGGGTCTCATTCTGTTACCCACACTGGAGTGCAGTGGCATGACCATAGCTCACTGCAGCCTTTACTTCCTGGGCTCAAGCAATCCCCCTGCCTCAGCCCCACTGTAGCTGGGACTACAGGTACATGCCATCACACCCAGCTAATTTTTGTCTATTGTTTTTTTGTACAGACATGGTTTCACTATGTTGCCCAGGCTGGTCTCAAACTCCTGGCTCAAGCAATCTGCCCGCCTTGGCCTCCCAAAGTGCTTGGATTACAGGCATGAGGCACCACATCTGGCCAGTTGTACTCTTCTTAACAGATATATTTAAGATTTCACTCCATACTTTCAACAAGCATCTATTATATTGTTTGCAGAATAAAGCAACATTGGTAGCTTCTTCCTTTCATGATGGAGATGATGATGATGATGATGATAATGACAAACTAAAAGTTATTCTAAGTATTTGGTTTCCCGGTAAGCAAATTTCACAAACAAGGCACTAATATTGTTGTAACAACAAAAATGTCTGAAGTCAAACAAAAGCCCACTACTATAATAAATCTTTTTTTTTTTTTTCACACTCCCAATTAGGTAACTCTCTTAACCAAATAAATAGCAAAGGAAACAAAATAAAAACAATACATCTAATACTGCCAATGGGTTGCCAAACAGCAGATCACAGGATGATATTTTCTGGATATACACAAAACTGAAAACATTTAAGATATTTTCTACAATTCTTTGAGTATAAAAATTTTCTGGACTATGTACTGTTTCATCTTATCAAATCCCTCAGATCAAATTTATGTAGATACATATGTTGTATTTACCACCTAATTTCTCTTAAACTTTGCTGTCTACAGAAGTTATTAGCAGGCACATCTATGTACAATGTACTGTAAAGTTCTACATTGACTATTTCTTCCACTCCAAAGTAGGGCCTGGGATGATTACTATTTCAAGAGTATTTCTGCTATACCTACTGTGGACAACACAGCACTTTATCAAAATAATGCTTATTCATTAGCCCTGTAAAGGACTCCCACTAAAGTTATATTTATTCCTAAATACACTATAAGATCTTTAAGACCTATGGACAAAATAAGAGATCTACTATATAGCTCACCAAATTGTAAAATTTATATGTATATTTTTTATACATTTATACATTTACATGTCTTTTGGAAGATATTGTGAACACTGATAATTTTAAAGCGGCCTCATTTAGTTTCACTAATAGAAAATGGTATGTGTAAGTACTGCACACTTTTCCTCTTTACATGCTAAAACTTGAATAATGATAAAAATATGCTATATTACTAAGCCAGACAAAATTTGAAGCCTCCTTTTGTTTTCATGACTCAGGGCAATCATTAAACACACCCATAATTGTCCAGTATCATTCCAAGTAGCTTGGGGTCTAAATCTGGACTCTGCTATGGGCTTACTCTTCCTATTTAATTCTGACTTCCTCCTCTTTCCTCTTTCAGTTTCCATTCCGCTTAATACAGTCATTAATAGAAAGTAAACTCACTAAGAGCCAAAGGATTTCTCCAAAAGAATCAAGTTCGTACTTTCAATGCTAGGCTTTCAAAGCTATATGATGTGATAAGAGTGCCTTCCACATTTCCTTAGCTGTGCTTTGGAGGGGTCTCACCAGGACAAAGCATCTAACTTCTGTATGGTACTTCATATTTTTCAAAGAGCTCTTACCTCTTCTCTGATTCAGTCATCCACAATAATCCTGTGAGGCAAACTAGGCAGAATTTAACTTCTAATTTAAAAAATGTTTATGGGAAATAATCGATTTCCCTAAGATCACACAGAAAATCAATTAATAAGCCTGGGCAGCATAGGGAAACCTGGTCTACAAAAACATTTAAAAAATTAGCCAAGCATGGTAGCTGGCACCTGTAGTTCCAGCTACTGGTGGAGGAAAGGAGTAGGTGGGGGTGGAGGGGTGCTGAGGTGCAAGGATCGTTTGAGCCCAGGAAATTGAGGCTCCAGTGAGCCATGATTGCACCACTGTGCTTCAGCCTGTGCAACAGAGCAAGATCCTGTCTCAAAGCAAATTCAATGAACCTGAAAAAAAGAAAAAGAAAGAAAGAAAAAAATACTGGCCAGGCACAGTGGCTCATGCCTATAATCACAGCACTTTGTGAGGCAGAGGCAGGTGGATTACCTGAGGTCAGGAGTTCAAGACCAGCCTGGCCAACGCAGTGAAACCCTGTCTCTACAAAAACATAAAAACTAGCCAGGCATGATAGCAGGTGCCTGTAATCTCAGCAACTTGGGAGGCTGAGATGGGAGAATCGCTTGAACCCCAGAGGAGGAGGTTGCAGTGAACTGAGATTGTACCACTGCACACTCCAGTCTGGGCAACAGAGCGAGATTCCGTCAAAAAAAAAAAAGAAAAGAAAAGAAAGGGAGAAAGAAAGAAAGGAAGGAAGAAAGGAAGGAAGGAAGGAAGGAAGGAAGGAAGGAAGGAAGGAAGGAAGGAAGGAAGGAAGGAAGGAAGGAGAAAAAAAGAAAAGAGAGAGAATATACTAACTCAAAAAATAAAAAAAAAATGCATGAAAATCAATAATCAAAACCAAATACGAAAAAAACAGATCTCACTTGAACACACCAACCATTAGGACCACAGAGGTAAAGCCATGGGACTTGAAATCCTGGCTCAGACTTTTCTAGCTGAGTGCCCTGTCAAAAGTTACCAACAGTCCTCATTCTCAGTCTCTGCATCTATAAAACAGGGACATTAATGCCCACTCCACAGCTCTGTGGGGTACCGAGCCCAGTGCCCAGAGAAGTCCCCACTTGACCTTTAGCTTTAGCAGCCATGGGACTTCATGAGTTCACAAGGAGTGAGAGAGTATGATGGTCATTACTCTAAGACAGGTCCGCCAAAACGGTGATCACTTCCTATAGCAGCCACCAGCCCTCCTCCTCATCCTTCAGGAACCCTTTACTCCTCCTTCTCATTACCTACATTCCCACAAACACTTATTATGGAAGGTGACAACATGCCAGGCTTTTGTCCAACCACCCAATGTCACATGAGACACACCTCCTCTTAAAGACTCCAGGACCTGTTGCTATGGGCCCACCACTCCTCTTTACCAGCCTGACTCTCCTAACTCTTTGGTCCTTTGCCTGAACCAAAAAGGTAACTCCAAAGTATTTCTAAAAGAACGCAAGTATCAGACAGTTCCACCACCTTTAACATATCCTAATTCCTCTCTACCAGAGGTTAGCAAACCATGCCCAATGGCCATACCCAGCTCACCTACAGCTTCTAATTTTTGTATAGTCCACAAGCTAATAATGTATTCATTCATTCACTGAGACAGGGTCTCACTCTGTCACCTAGGCTAGAGTGTAGTGGCACAGATCACTGTAGCCTTGACTTTCTCAGGCTCAGGCAATCCTCCCACCTCAGCCTCCCGAGTAGATGCAACCACAGGCACATGCCACCATGCCCAGCTAATTTTTTGTAGAGACAGGGTTTCGTCACATTGCTCAGGCTGATCTCAAGCTCCTGGGCTCAAGCAATCCACCCAGCCTCCCAAAGTGCTGGGATTATAAGCATGAGCCACCACGCCTGTTTTTACATTTTTTAATGGTTGAAAAGAAGTCAAAAGAAGAATTATACAGGGGACACATGAAAATTATGTGCAATTCAAATTACAGTGTACACAGTTTTACTACAATAGAGTCATGTACATTCATCTACATATTGTCGATGGCTGCTTTCTCAGTTGTAGTTAAGACAGAGAAAACAGATTCAACAAAGCTGAAAACAACTATCATAACAGGAGAAGTTTGCTGCCCCCAGTAATACATAGGCTCCATAACATATTCAAGAGTAACTTGATAGGTCAAGTCTACGAAGTTACACTGTGTATTTCTCTGCATTGCCTTGTACATTTATTTGAGGGTAATGAAATCTATAGATGCACCTATTGTGTACTCATAATTTAAACAATTTTTTTATTTTTATTTTATTTTATTTTTTTTTTTGAGACGGAGTCTTGCTCTGTCACCCAGGCTGGAGTGCTGTGGCCGGATCTCAGCTCACTGCAAGCTCCGCCTCCCGGGTTCACGCCATTCTCCTGCCTCAGCCTCCCGGGTAGCTGGGACTACAGGCGCCGCCACCTCGCCCGGCTAGTTTTTTGTAGTTTTTAGTAGAGA
Source organism: Piliocolobus tephrosceles (assembly GCF_002776525.5). NCBI lineage: Eukaryota > Metazoa > Chordata > Mammalia > Primates > Cercopithecidae > Piliocolobus > Piliocolobus tephrosceles. Next base: position 34,939,270 of record NC_045450.1, on the reverse strand, counting down.
CGGGGTTTCACCGTGTTAGCCAGGATGGTCTCGATCTCCTGACCTCGTGATCCGCCCGTCTCGGCCTCCCAAAGTGCTGGGATTACATAAACAATTTTTTTAAAGAAATCTATAGAATTACAGTTTTTAGAAGCGCACTATGGTAACAACTGTCTCCTCAACATCCTCCACAATCTCATCCCAGTTCATGTCAAAGGGTCAATTAAGAAGGTCATACTTGCTTGACAACTTGTACAGGAAAAAAAAAAGATCACATTTATTAATAACTTTTTTTTCTGAGACAGAGTCTTGCTCTGACACCCAGGCTGGAGTGTGAGCTCAGCTCACTGTAGCCTCCACCTCCCAAGTTCAAGCCACTCTCCAGCCTCAGCCTCCCGAGTAGTTGGGATTACAGGTGCATATATAATTAATAGGCCGGGTGTAGTGGCTCATGCCTGTAACCCCAGTGCTTTGGGAGGCCGAGGTGGGTGGATCACTGGGGTCAGAAGTTCGATATATAGATATAGATATTTATTTTTTGAGATAGAGTTTTGCTCTTGTTGCCCAGGTTAGAGTGCAACGGTGCAATCTCGGCTCACCACAACCTCCACCTCCCAGGTTCAAGCAATTCTCCTGCCTCAGCCTCCCTAGTAGCTGGGATTACAGGCATGCGCCACCATGCCCGGCTAATTTTGTATTTTTAGTAGAGACAGGGTTTCTCCATGTTGGTCAGGCTGGTCTCGAACTCCCAACCTCAGGTGATCTGCCCACCTTGGCCTCCCAAAGTGCTGGGATTACAGGCATGAGCCACTGCACCCAGCCTATTAATGATATTTTTAAAGGCTTGGTGTTAGCTGCTATGTGTTGAGTTACATATTTAAATTTGGGCTGGGCATGGTGGCTCATGCCTGTAATTCGAACACTTTGGGAGGCTGAGGCAGGAGGATTGGTTGAGCCCAGGAGTTCATGACCAGCCTGGGAAACATAGTAAGATGGCATCTCTATAAAAAAATTTAAAAATAAATAAATAAAGTTAAATATATATATATTTTGTTTGTTTGTTTGTTTGTTTGTTTGTTTTTGTTTTGTTTTGTTGAGACGGAGTCTCACTCTGTCGCCCAGGCTGGGGTGCAGTGGCCAGATCTCAGCTCACCACAAGCTCCGCCTCCCGGGTTTACGCCATTCTCCTGCCTCAGCCTTCCAAGTAGCTGGGACTACAGGTGCCCGCCACCTTGCCCGGCTAGATTTTTGTATTTTTTTAGTAGAGACGGGGTTTCACTGTGTTAGCCAGGATGGTCTCGATCTCCTGACCTCGTGATCCGCCCATCTCGGCCTCCCAAAGTGCTGGGATTACAGGCTTGAGCCACCGCACCCAGCCAGTTAAATATATTTTTAAAGTAGCCATTAGGATGGCTATTTCATAAAAAAAAAATTAGTAAGTGTTAGCAAAGATGTGAAGAAATTAGAGCCCTCGTACATTGCCGGAAGGAATGTACAATGATACAGCTGTGTGGAAAACAGCATGGCAGTTCCTCAAAAAAACCAGACACGGAATTACCATATGATCCAGCAATTCCACTTCTGGGCATATACTCAAAGAATTGATAGCGGGGACTCAAATAAGATACTTGTACAGCTATAGCAACATGACTCAAGATAGGCGATACGTGGAAGCAACCCAAATATCCAGTGATGGATAAATGGAGAAACTAATTGTGACATATACATACAATGGAATATTATTCAACCTTAAAAAGGAAAGTAATTCTGACATATGCTACAACATGGATGAACCTTGAGGACATTAAGCTAATGAAATAAGCTGGTCACGGACGGATAAATACTGGTTGATTTCACTTATGTCAGGTACCTAGAGTAGTAAAATCTGTTAGAAAGATAGAAATGTAGAATGGTGGTTGCTAAGGGCTGGAGGAAGGGGAGAATGGAGAGTTCATGTTTAATGTATACAGAGTTTCAACTGGAGGAGATGAAAAATTTCTGGAAACAGATGGTGGTGATAATTGCACAATAATGTGAATGTATTTAATGCCACTGAACTGCAGGCTTACGTGGTTAAGATAGTAAATCGTATGCCATGTGTATTTTACTATAATGTTTTAAAATGTAGCTACCCCAAAGAATTGTCATTAACGAAATGTGGTATATCCATAATGGACATAAAAAGGAACGAAGTATTGAAACATGCTGCAACGTGGATGAACCTTGAAAATACTATGCTAAGTAAAAGCCAGACAAAAAAGACATGATTCAATTTATATAAAATATGCAGAACAGGCAAATCTATACAGACATAAAGAAGATTATTGGGCCACTAGGACTGAATGTTCAACAGGTACAGGGTACCCATTTGGGGCTAAAACGTTCTGAAACTAGACAGTTAACAGTGGTTGCACAACACTGGGACTGTACTTAATGTCACTGAATTGTACCAATTAAAATGGTTACAAGGTAAATGTTATATTTATGTATTTTACTGCAATTTTTCAAAAGCATTCAAAAATGCACTGCTCTTTAAAAAAAGAGAAAAAACACGCAACAACTCACGTAGATATCGTGTAGCTGATCAGCAGAGATACACCATTTGAAGAACTAAGTATTATACTATGGTATAATATCAATACTAGTAATGTTATTTCACATAAATGCTCTAGGTTTGTGAAAACAAATACCAAAAACACTATTTTCTTTCTTTCTTTCTTTTTTCTTTTTTGTGAAACAGAGTCTCACTCTGTTGCCTAGGTTAGAGAGCAGTGGCACAATCTCAGCTCACTGCAATCTCCCCTTCCTGAGTTCAAGCGATTCTCCTGCCTCAGTCTCCTGAGTAGCCAGGATTACAGGCATGCACCGCTATGCCTGGCTAATTTTGCATTTTTAGTAGAGATGGGGTTTCACCATGTTGGCCAGGCTGGTCTCGAACTCCTGACCTCAAGTGATCCACCCGCCTCAGCCTCCCAAAGTGCTGGGATTACGTGAGCTACCAAACCCAGCCAAAAATACTATTTTCTTAATAAATATAATTATCTGGTTATTGTTTGATGCAAATGTACAAAAACATTGTATTTTTATAGAAATGCTGAATTACATCCTGGAATTGCATTAGGGCTCTACTTCATGTTATGCACAGAAGATAAATAATGGGTGTTATATACAGAGGAGTCCACGCTAACAAGAAATGCACCACATGCTGGGACATTTCAGAGACAATAGAGGGGATAACCTAATGGAGACAGCCCAGGGCCTCAGTTCATGTTTTAGTCATTTGCCCCCAGACCCGTCTAGAGAGTTGGAGGTTCTTTCCTCAAAAACACATTAGGAAAAAGTTATCTTCCAGTAGAAACAAGTGCCAAAAGCATTTATAATCAAAGGAACATGAAGGTTCTTTCTTTGCAGCTTTATCTTGCCATAACGCACTTGCAATATTTTAAAATCAAACTGGCACAGTCTCACACCTTAAATAGGGACAACTCAGTTGAGAATTTAACAGTGAGAAGACAAAGTACTCCAGGGTCATATAAATCACATTAAAAAAAACTAATATGGTAGAAGCCAACCTGAGAGAATTTTGACAGCACAATTATTTTTAAATACAAACATCCTATCTCTAAGATTACAAATAGAAGCTTTTATTTTGTTTGTATTCAATGGAAACAGCCTTCTTACAAGCAGTAAGAAAAGCTGAAGTTACAATGGAATTAAGAAAAATATATGGATCACCAGCTAAAACTAAGAAATCCTAAGATTTCTAGATCTACCACATAGGGAAGCAGAGGCAACACAGAGTAGACAACAGTGAGATGTCCTATAAACGGTTACTATGGGAAAGGGGAGGGTGGGGAGCAGAACAAGCTCTGCCTGCCAAACTAGAAATGTCAGCATGTATCTTGTTTTGTTTTTTAAAAACCCAGGGTCTCAGGGTCTTGCTGTGTTGCCCAGGCTGGAGCACAATGGCTATTCACAGGCACAAACACAGCTCACTATAGCCCTCGAAGTCCTGTGCTCAAGCAATCTTCCTGCCTCAGCCTCCCTAGTAGCTGGGAATACAGGCACAGGCCACAGTACCCAAGTTGTTTAAAAGTAGGTGAAAAAATTAAATGTATAAGCAGGATAGGGAATAAAGCAATGTTCCATAATACTGAGACATGTCTTAAACTGGGTCTGCTAACACTTCTCCAGGTCTATACATTATCTATGAGAATTTTTTAAATGCAGTGTTTTCATTTCAAAATTACACAAAAACATCAGTATAAGCCTGTTCTGGATCATCGAGATGCTTCCCTAGAAACATAGAGCTGCCCAGGGATTTCAAAGCCCATGTGTGCTGTTGTGTTTACCATCAGGCTAAGGCCAAACGACAGGATTTTAACTCGTTTGTACTAACAATCAAGAACAGAGTAAGACCTGATCCCCGCATAATACACATGCCAAGCGAAGGGGAGAGGGCACCTCTCCAAGGTTTTACAGTTCTCAGAGAAAAGTAATGAGGGAACTGAGTTACCTCATGGCAAGGTAATAGATGCCATTGCCAAAGCCTCCAAAGCTGCCACAGCAACAATACCATATTCACAATGAGAGGATCAATTGGGATAAACATCATCGGCTACATAAAAGTAATTTTAATTTTACTGATTCTGTCATTTTATCTGTCTTTAATTTGTAAATTTATTTTCTTTTTATAATCTGTAAGCAGGCCAGATGTAGTGGCTCACACCTGTCATCTCAGCACTTCAGGCCAAGGTAAGAGGAACTGCTTGAGCCCAGGAGTTCGAGACCAGCCTGGGAAACAGAGTAAGCTGCTATCTCAATTTTTAAAAAATAAAGAAAGAAAAGAATGCATACAAGTTTAAATAATTATGCGTCAGAGTGGTTTTTCTTCTTCTTCTTCTTTCCTCCTCCTCCCTCCTCCTCCTCCTCCTTCCCCTCCCCCTACCCCTCCCCCTGCTCCTCCTCCTTCCTCTTCCTCTTCCTCCTCTTCCTCCTCCTCCTCTTCTTCTTCTTTTTCTTCTTTTAAAATATAGAGATGGGGTCTTGCTGCCATATTGCCCAGGCTGGTCTCAAACTCCTTGGCTCAAGGAATCCTCCCACCTTGACCTCCTAAAGTGCTGCAATTACAAGCATGAGGCACCGTGCCCGGCCTTACGTGCATTCCTAAGTAACATAGTAATAAAAATAACTTCAGCTAGGACACCAAGACCATTCACAGTTGAGAAAGGATAGCCTTTTCAACAAATAGTGATGGGAAAACTGGATATCCATAGGCAAAAGACTCAAGTTTGACTTTTTTTTTTGTTTTTTCCCCAGATGGAGACTCGCTTTGTCACCCAGGCTGGAGTGCAGTGGCATAATCTCAGCTCACTGCAACCTCCGCCTCCCGGGTTCAAGCGATTCTCCTGCCCAGCCTCCCGAGTAGCTGGGACCACAGGTATGCATCACCATGCCTGGCTAATTGTATTTTTACTAGAGACGGGGTTTTGGCATGTTGGCCAGGCTGGTCTCAAACTCCTGACCTCAGGTGATCCACCTACCTCGGCCTCCCAAAGTAGTGGGATTACCGGAGTGAGCCACTGCGCCCAGAGTCTCAAGTTTGACTCTTAAACTGTATACAAAAATTAACTCAAAATGGATCAAAGACCTAAACTTAGGAGCTAAAATCATAAAACTATGGAAAGAAAACACTGAGGGAAAGCTTCACGACACTCCATTTGGCAACGGTCTCTTAGATACACGACACTAAATGTACAGGTAACAAGAGAAAAAATAGACTTCATCAAAATTGAAAGCTTTTGTGCATCAAAGGACACTATCACGAGAGTAAAGGTGAGGTGCAGGGGCTTATACCTATAATCTCAGCACTCTGAGAGGCTGAGGTAGGAAGACTGCTTAAAGTGAGGAGTTCAAGACCAGCCTGGGCAACAAAGTGAGACCTTATCCCTTCAAAAACTAAAAAAACTAAAAATGAAAACTACATGAAAATTAAAATTTAAAAATTGGCAGAGTGCAGTGGCCCACACCTATAATCCTAGCCCTTTGGGAGGCCAAAGCAGGGGCCACTTGAGGTCAGGCAAGATCGTGCCACTGCTCTCCAGCCTGGGCAACAGAGTGAGACTCTGCCTCAAAAAAAAAAAAAAAAAAGTGCAAAGGATATGATGGGGAGAGACTAGAGCCCTTGAACTTTGCTTGTGGGAAGGTAAAATGATTTAGCTATGGTGGAAAAGTCTGACCATCCCTCAAAGAGTTAAACATAGAATTATCATATGATCCAGCAATTCCACTCCTAGGTATAGAATCAAAAGAACTGAAATCAGAGATTCAAACAAATATTTGGCCATCAATGTTCATAGCAGCATTATTCACAATAGTTAAAGGGGGGAACAATCCAAATGTCCATCAAGGTTGAATGAAAAAACAAAATGTAGCATATACAAACAACGTACTATTAATTATCTCTAAAAGAATTAAAGTGATACAAGTTACCACATGGACGAACCTTGGAATCGGACTGCTAGATGAAGAAAGCCAGAAACATAATTAAAACAAAGCATCGCGGGGCTGGGCGTGGTGGCTCAAGCCTGTAATCCCAGCACTTTGGGAGGCCGAGACGGGCGGCTCACAAGGTCAGGAGATCGAGACCATCCTGGCTAACACGGTGAAACCCCGTCTCTACTAAAAAATACAGAAAACTAGCCGGGCGACGTGGCGGGCGCCTGCGGTCCCAGCTACTCAGAAGGCTGAGGCAGGAGAATGGCGTAAACCCGGGAGGCAGAGCTTGCAGTAAGCTGAGATCCGGCCACTGCACTCCAGCCTGGGCGACAGAGCTACACTCCGTCTCAAAAAAAAAAAAAAAAAAAAAAAAGCATCGCACATTTGTAGGATTCCACTTAGATGGAACAGGAAAACTGATAGAGACAGAAAGTAGAATGGTGACTGCCAGCATCTAGTTGCAGAGAAGGAGTGATAAACTATTGTTTAATGAGTATAGAGTTTCTGTTTAAGATGAGGAAAAGTTCTGGTAATGGACAATGGTGATGGTTATACAACACTGTGAATGTACTTAATGCTGCTGACTTGTATACTTAAAAATGGCAAAAATGGTAAATTTTATCTTACGTATATTTTACCACAATAAGAAAAACGTTAAGCTAACACTGGATATCTATAAAAATGTTTTATGCAGAACTTAATTTGAGAAATACCACTACAGAATTAAAAGTAAAAATTACACCATTTAGGTAATGTTTAAAAATACAGACAATAGTGTACTAATAGATGTAAACACAGATGAGAGCATAAAAGCGCAGATGGAAAGGGCACACATTTGCTCTGAGGACTGGTCACCTCTGAGGAAGTGGGGGTGACGGGGAGTGAGAGGTATGCCAAGGGTGTGCAGGTGAATCTGAGTAGTTGCATTCCTTAAGAAAAGACAGAGAGAGGGAGGGAGGGAAGGAAGGAGGAAAAAAAGGAACTCAAATGTGTCAAATCCCAGTGGAAGATAACCAGAGGTTCCATATGTTACTCTGTATCCTCTTCACATATTTAAATAATTATAAAAACAGACTCTGAAATCACTAAAAATCAAAGGTTAACACAATGAGGAAGTATGAAAATGAAAACTTTCCTCAGCCATTTTACACAGTGAATGAACAGAAGACCCACTGACACAGGGAAATGTTCCAGAACTTACCATGAAGACCAGCTTGAACTTTCCTTCCCTCCTCTCTCCTCACAGATCTAAGATGCCATGAACAGTCAACTGGAGTTGCCAATCACCATTCACTAGCCAGACTTCTCTCTCACTTAAAGACTATAATTGGTCCTATACTTTTTATTTGCCTCCGAAACTGCAAGTTAAGTAAGCATTAATCCCCATTAGAAGTAAGGTAAAAGCTGCAGCATTTCTCTCAATATACAAGTAAATTCCTCCTAGACTAAGTAATACAGAGTAAGACTGGCTGATAATTTACTTACTGCAAGTAACTGAAAATTGTCATTACTAAGATGCAGAAATTCCCACAGAAGCCAGAAACTCGGAAGCAAATTGTAACTTGGAGCTTGCTTCTTTGCTAGTTATACCAAGACTATACAAAGAGTATCAGGGTGGAAATAACCCTCGTGTCTCTCTCTCTCTCTGTCTCTCTCTTTCTCACTCGCCTGCGCAATTAGGTCTTTTGTTTTTCTTTTTAGGCAAAGCACTATTTCCATGTAAGTACAGGGAATATGAGAACACAACAGGCTCAATTAACACTCAGAACCAAAAGTGGGGATACTCCTAGATACTGACCCAAAAGAACTGAAAATGTATGCTTGCATAAAAACTGCAGCATGATACTCAGGAGCCTGAGGCACAAGAATCACTAGAACCCAGAGGGCGGAGGAGGCTGCAGTGAGCCAAGATTGCACCACTGCACTCCAGCCTGCGTAACAGAGCGAGACTGTGCCCTCTGCCCACCACCCACTCCTAAAAAAAAAAAAAACAAAAAAACTCAAGCATGATGGCAGCATTATTCTTAATAGTCAATGGAAAACAACCTAAATGTCCATCAGCTGATGAATAGATAAACAAAACAGGGTATAATGATATAATGGAATATTACCCAGCCACATAAAGGATAAAGTAATGATACAGGCAACAACACAGACGGACCTGGAAGATATTACTCTAAGTGAAAAAAGGGAGACATCGAAGGCCATTAACTTTGGCCTTCCAAAATTAATGTATTATACTATTGTATCGTACATTCCATTAATATGAAATGTCCAAAACAGTCAAATCTGTGGAGACAAAAAGTATTCTGATGGTTGCCTAGTGCTGGGAGGTTAGGGGAGAAATGAGGAGGAACGACTAATGAAAACAAAGTTTCTTTTTGGGTTGATGAAAATGTTCTATAACTTACTCTGGTGATGGTTGCACAACTCTAGGAATACATTAAAACATAAAAGATATAATTCACCCGCTTCAAATGGGTGAATTATATCTCCTCAATGCTGTTACAAAAAAAAAAAAAAAAAAAACCAGGCAGGACAAGCTGCTATTACAGCCACTGAATAGATTATTGTGCCTAAACTTCTATCTTGTACATGCTACCACCAAGCAAAGTAAGAGGACTGGAAGATTCTAAGTCAATAAAAAGAAGACTCAGATGTTATGAGAATGGACGACCCACATAAACCCAAAACACAACTTCATATTTTAGTTAACAGGCAAATTGTTCACCTTTACGAATACTGAAAACATCTGCAGACCACATTACATCAGGACCCACAAGGGATCTAGGAATCCCAGGGTCACTACTTATTTAAAGCATTAAGAGTTTTTAATGTATTAAGTTGGTGCAAAAGGAAATGCAGTTTTGATTGTTGGAATTTGCAGTTTGATACTGGAATACTTCCCTAAATGTGGTTATGTTACACATCGCTTTAATGGGCATTTCTTGCTTTATGTTTTTTGCTAATGACTTATTACTTGCTGTTTGTTTTAGACTATAGAAACGATGTTGGAGGAAAAGCAAATTCAAGCAATTTTCTTACGCGAGTTCAAAACGGGTCGTAAAGCAGTAGAGACAACTCACAACATCAACAACCTATGTGACCCAGGAACTGCTCATAAACATACAGTGCAGTGGTGGTTCAAGAAGTTTTGCAAAGGAGACAAGAGCCTTGAAGATGAGGGGCATAGAGGCTGATCACTGGAAGCAGACAACGACCAATTGAGAGCAATCATCGATTACAACTACACGAGAAGTTGCCGAAGAACTCAACATTGACAATTCTTCGCTTGTTTGGCATTTGAAGCAAATTGGAAAGGTGAAAAAGCTTGAAAAGTAGGTGCCTCGTGAGCTGAGCAAAAATTAAAAAAAAAAATCATCACTTTGAAGTGTCGTCTTCTCTTATTCTATACAACAACGAACCATTTCTCAATTGGATTGTGATGTGCGACAAAAAGTAGATTTTATACAACTGGCGATGACCAGCTCAGTGGCTGGACCAAGAAGCAGCTCTAAAACACTTCCCAAAGCCAAATTTGCACCAAAAAAAAAAAAAAAAAAAAGGTCATGGTCACTGTTTGGTGGTCTGCTGCTGGTCTGATCCAGTACAGCTTTCTGAATCCTGGCGAAACCATTACATCTGAGAAGTATGCTTAGCAAATCAATGAGATGCTCCGGAAACTGCTACACCTGCAGCCGGCATTGGTCAACAGAAAGGGCCCAATTCTTCTCCATGACAACGTCTGGCCTCATGTCACATAACGTTTCAAAAGTTGAACGAATTGGGCTACGAAATTTTGCTTCATCCACCATATTCATCTGACCTCTTGCCAACCGACTACCACTTCTTGAAGCATCTCAACAACTTTTTGTGGGGAAAACATTTCCGCAACCAGCAGGATGCAGAAAATGCTTTCCAAGAGTTTGTCGAATCCTGAAGCACGGATTTTTGTGCTGCAGGAAGAAACAAACTTATTTCTTGTTAGTGAAAATGTGTTGACTGTAATGGTTCCTACTTTGATTAATAAAGATGTGTTTAAGCCTAGTTATAATGATTTAAAATTCACAGTCCAAAACCGTAATTACTTCTGCACCAACCTAAGAAGCTCTCATCCTGGAGTCCCAATTGCTTCTCCACAATTCACTAGAGTCCACAAATCTGCATCTGCCCAATTCAGCTCCCTTCCAGGCCTTGCTGTTTTCACATGATCATCTTCAAGAAGCCACACAAGGCCAAAATACCCTTTTCACCATTAATGTCCTAATAACATAATGAGCACATTACATGTCCTTAAATTTACCCTAACTTACGGAGTTCTGTCTCACTTTATGGAAAGTTAAATAGATTTGCATGATTCTTTTTTTTTTTTTTTTTTCTTTTGAGATGGAGTCTCACTCTGTTGCCCAGGCTGGAGTGCAATGGTGCCATCTTGGCTCACTGCAACCTCCGCTTCATGGGTTCAAGTGATTTTCCTGCCTCATCCTCCCAAGCAGCTGGGATTACAGGCGCCCGCCACCACGCCTGGCTAATTTTGTATTTTTAGTAGAGACGGGGTTTCACCATGTTGGCCAGGCTGGTCTCAAACCCTGACGTCAGGTGATCTGCCCGCCTCGGCCTCCCAAAGTGCTGGGATTACAGGCGTGAGCTACTGTGCCCGACCAAATCTGCACAATTCTTTTGCAGATGTTTCTCCACTGGAAGACACAAATGCCCATTTCTGGAACTGCTAAATCCCTCAACTTATCTAGTTCCTGTGTATGTGATCTTCTGATCAGGGACACACAATGTTCTAATTCAATGGTGCCAGGTACACTATTACTTCACTTTCAGATAAGAAGGTGATTAATAAAACAGGAACTGTAAAAATTAGAAATCCAAAAAAAAAGAGGTTTTAAAGTGACTAAGTATAACAAGAAAAACAGATGAGCACATGAATGAACCTTCAAAGCATGACAACACAACCAACACAGTCATACATCTCAAAACACACACACAAACACATACACACACACACACTCCAATGAACACACCAGGCAAAAATCCTACAACCACTACAGCAAGATAAAAATAATACAAGAAAGCGGACAGGCGCAGTGGCTCACACCTGTAATCACACAGCACTTTGGGAGGCTCAGGCGGGTGGATCACCTGAGGTCGGGAGTTCAAGACCAGCCTGACCAACATGGAGGAACCCTGTCTCTACTAAAAATAGAAAAATTAGCTGGGTGTAGTGGCGCATGCCTCTAATCCCAGCTACTTGGGAGGCTGAGGCAGGAGAATCGTTTGAACCTGGGAGATGGAGGCTGCAGTGAGCCGACATTGGGCCATTGCACTCCAGCCTGGGTGACAAGAGTGAAACTCCACCTCAAAAATAAATAAATAAATAATAATAATAATACAAGAAAGCCGGGTGTGGTGCTGCACACCTATAATCCCAGCTACTCCGGAGTCATACAAGAAAGCCGGGTGTGGTGCTGCACACCTATAATCCCAGCTACTCCGGAGTCTGAAGCAGAAGGATTGCTTGAGCCCAGCAGTTTGAGACTGGCCTAGGCAACTTAGCAAGATCCTATCTCAAAAAAAAAAAAAAAAAAAAAAAGTAAAATGATAAAACTTGCTGTACTTGGAAGACCTTAAGTGTTAAAAGTTTTCCTCATTCACTGTTAAACCTCACAATCTTTCTGGCAATATACATGAATCTCAGCAATCTTATTTTGAGGAACACAGATGAAAATACTAGCTGAACAGTAAATAACTTTTCAGGAAGGAAGCTTCTAGCACTTTATTTACAATAGAAAATAAGAAGCAATTTAGATGTCCAAGAATAAGAGAATGCTTAAGTAAACCTTGGCATGTTCATATAGGAAAGTATATTTACAAAAAAAGCTATATATGTCAACTATATAAATACATGGAAAAGACCATGTAAAATGTAAACTAGGAGACACAGTAAGACCTTTCATGTTGACAAAAATTATTTTTCACAACAGATCTTTTACAATGACACAATACTGTGAGCTTAAGGGGACTCAGAAATAGCTGATACTTTATAATGAAGAGATGTTTTGAAATTCTAGGCATTTGGAGTTAATATTTTATAGTCAAGTTGAACAAATACAGGAGAAAAATTATTAAATATATAACCTACAGCTTCTAACACTGACAGGAAGCACCAAAGAAAACGCAGAACACATCAAATTAAGTTTTCTCTTGATGATTCTTTTTCTTTTTTTTTTTTTAAGGCAGGGTTTCACTCTGTTGCCCGGGCTGCAGTGCTGTCTCGGCTCACTGCAACCTCTGCCTTCCAGGCTCAAGCTATCCTCCCGTCTCAGCCTACTGAATATCTAAGACCACATGCAAGTACCACTGCATCCAGCAAATTTTTGTATTTTTGGTAGAGACAGGGTTTCACCATGTTGCCCAGGCTGGTCTTGAACTCCTGAGCTCAGGCAATCTGCCCACCTCGGCCTCCTAAAGTGCTGCGATTACAGGCATGAGCCACCATGCCTGGCATCTCTTGATGATTCTTAATGTTTTGACACAATTATTCTGGTTACTATCACCTGGTAATCATCTTTACATCACTAACCTAATCGAGCATTTTTAATAAAATGTTTCCAGGTCAGCAACTAGCACACAAGCACTGGACACAATTCTCCTGAGTACCCACCTCATCTCCATCACCTCTGCAGCAGTTTGGCTGAAGGACAATTTAGCAGGATCAATAAAACACTTAAAATGTCCATTCTCTGTCCCAGAAGCCACAGCACATGTGCATTAGGAGGCATGTGCAAAAACAATCACCGCAGCACTGCAAATGAAAAACACTGGAAACAACCTCTGTGTTCATCAGTAGGACTGTAGATTTTAAAAACTATGGTTTTTAAATGAAGTGAAAGCTGGGCATGGTGGCTCAGGCCTTGTAATCCCAGCACTCTGGAAGGCTGAGGCAGGTGGGTTGCTTGAGCTCAGGAGTTCAAGACCAGCCTGGGCAACATGGTGAAACCCTGTCTCTATAAAAAAAAAAAAAAAAATAGCTGGGTATGGTGTTGTGTGCCTGTAGTCCCAGCTACTCCAAGAGGCTAAGCCAGAGGTTGCAGTGAGCCGAGATCACACCACTGCACCACAGCCTAGGCAACAGAGGGAGACCCTATCTAGGCGCAGGGGGCGGGGAGGGGGGTAGTTCAAATCCATGATTATCGGTGGCTCGAATCAGACTGATAAAGGGCATTCAAGGCACACTGTCTCCACATTTAAATCCACAAACACACCTCCTCTGTGACTCTCCAACAATACAAATATTCTGTCTTGCTTAAAAACAAATCCAGCCAAAAACAAAGAAAAACCCAACACTTTTGTATAAGACCAATTTTTTAAAACTTACACATAGGCCGGGCGCGGTGGCTCAAGCCTGTAATCCCAGCACTTTGGGAGGCCGAGACGGGCGGATCACGAGGTCAGGAGATCGAGACCATCCTGGCTAACACGGTGAAACCCCGTCTCTACTAAAAATACAAAAAAACTAGCCGGGCGAGGTGGCGGGTGCCTGTAGTCCCAGCTAGTCCGGAGGCTGAGGCAGGAGAATGGCATGGACCCGGGAGGCGGAGCTTGCAGTGAGCTGAGATCCGGCCACTGCACTCCAGCCCGGGCAACAGAGCAAGACTCCGTCTCAAAAACAAAAACAAAACAAACAAACAAAAAAAAAAAAAACAAAAAAAAACTTACACATAATCTCACATGATTTAATAAATATTTTTACTTTTAATCCAAAAAGCAATTGTGTTACAAGGCCTGAGCCAAACTTCACTTCATTACAATAATGTCTGTTGCCCACATAACTATTTTGTAGTTGTTTAATTCACTTGTTATGGTTCTAATCAATACAGAAAAATTAGTGAGGAAGCAAAACTACTCTATTTTGAGGAAGCAAAACTATTCTATTTTAATAGTTTGGAAGTCTGAGGACTTCCAACAGTTCACCTCACTCTTGGACTACTAATCTCCTCCAGTGGGGTCCCTTAGACCCCACTGCCCCTTCTTGAGGGATTTTGATAATTGGCCAGGTTTGGGAACCTATAGTTTAATAGATCCTTTGGGCAGCAGTTCTCAACCTTTATTGCCTATGATTTTTTTTTTTTTTTAATGAGATAGAGTCTCACTCTGTCACCCAGGCTGGAGCGCAGGGGCGCGATCTCGCCTCACTGCAACCTCTGCCTCCTAAGTTAAAGCGATTCTCATGCCTCAGCTTCCAGAGTAGCTGGGACCACAAGCACATGCCATCATACCCAGCTACTTTTTGTATTTTCAGTAGAAACGGGGTTTCACAATGTTGGCCAGAGTGGCCTTGAACTCTTGGCCTCAAGTGATCCACCCCTCCTCGGCCTCCCAAAGTGCTGAGATTACAGGCACGAACCACCACAATTGGCCTATTATTTCAAAAAATATGTGAAAGCCGGGCACAGTGGCTCATGCCTGTAATCCCAGCAGTTTGGGAGGCTGAGGCAGGCGGATCACAAGGTTAGGAGTTCGAGACCGGCCTGACCAAAACACAGTGAAACCCCGTCTCTACTAAAAATACAAAAATTAGCCAGAAATGGTGGCACGCATCTGTAATCCCAGCTACTCAGGAGGTTGAGGCAGAAGAATCGTTTGAAGCTGGGAGGCAGAGGTTGCAGTGAGCTGAGATCGCACCATTGCACTCCAGCCTGGGCAAGAGAGCAAGACTCCATCTCAAAAAAAAAAAAAAAAAATTGAAAACTATCACTCCCCTACAGATTTATTTAGTAAGAGTAGCTGAGAAGTGGGTTCTAGTCACTAAAATTTTTTTTAACTTCCTCAGATTGAGAACCACACTTAGAAGCAGCTGCTTTAGGAGTTATCACTATCAAGCCAACTGAGCCCATCATCGTTATCTGCATGGTCCACAGGAAACCCAATGGTATGGTAGAAGACAAGGGGAAGCACCAAGCCCTAGTTTTATTTGATTTAACGGACTTGGGCTGATAGGACCAGATTCTACAGGCATACTAGGACACATTACAGACTAGGGCTAAGAAGCCCTGGCTTCATGTAAAGATAAAGTCACTATACTAACAGCAGAACTTGGTAATGTCATTTAACTTCTCTGAGGCTCAAGTTATTAATTTTTTAAAGAAAGGATTAGAGTATATGACCTCTGATGATCCTCTGATCTCAAACACCTTGATGATTTCTAACCATCTGGCTACAAATCAGTCAAATGAATAAGCAGAGTGGTCCTTACATTAATGCATGAATATCTTCTGCAAATATCAGACTAATCTGATACAATTTTGGGCTTACTTACATAAAATTCCTATTCCTCATCACATCATAAGAAATCTTAACTGAACATAATGTATTCTATCAAGTCAATTACAAATGAAGATTAAACTGGTCACATAAGCCCCAAAGTAAATATAAACATTTGGAATAAAGTAAAAAAAAAATTTTTTTTTTTTTTGAGACGGAGTCTTGCTCTGTCGCCCAGGCTGGAGTGCAGTGGCCAGATCTCAGCTCACTGCAAGCTCCACCTCCCGGGTTCACGCCATTCTCCTGCCTCAGCCTCCCGAGTAGCTGGGACTACAGGCGCCGCCACCTTGCCCGGCTAATTGTTTGTATTTTTAGTAGAGACGGGGTTTCACTGTGTTAGCCAGGATGGTCTCGATCTCCTGACCTCGTGATCCGCCTGTCTCGGCCTCCCAAAGTGCTGGGATTACAGGCTTGAGCCACCGCGCCCGGCCAAAAAATTTTTTTTTTTGAGATGGAGTTGCGCTCTTGTTGCCCAGGCTGGAGTGTAATGGCGAGAGCTTGGCTCACTGCAACCTCCGCCACCCGGGTTCAAGCAATTCTCCTGCCTCAGCCTCCCGAATACCTGGGATTGCAGGCATGCACCACCACGCCCGGCTAATTTTGTATTTTTAGTAGAGATGGGGTTTCTCCATGTTGGTCAGGCTGGTCTCGAACTCCCAACCTCAGGTGATCTGTCCACCTCGGCCTCCTAAAATGCTGGGATTACAGGTGTGAGCCACGGCACCTGGTTAGAATAAAGTAAATTTTTAAAGTAACTCTTTAACCTTTTCACTGTCAACACCATCCTGATGTTTTTTAATAAAGTTTTTCCATCTGTAAATATGGTTGTAAAATATATGTAACATAAAATGTACCATTTGAATCATTTTTAAGTGTACAATTCAGTGGTATTAAGTACATTCACACTGTTGTGCAACCCTCACCACCATCCACCTCCGTAACTTTTTAATCTTTTCCAAATGAAACTCCGTATGCATTAAACATGAATTCCTCATTCCCTCCTCCCCAGAGCCCCTGGCAATCATTATTCTAATTACTGAATTACTGTTTCTATGACTTTTATACTCCAGACACCTCATATACTGCAATCATGCAATATTTGTCCTTTTGTGTTTGGTTTTTTTCATTTAGCATAATGAGCTGAAGGTTCATCCATGTTACAGCAGTGTCAGAATTTTCTTATTTTTTAAGGCTGAATAATAGTAGTTCATTGTATTCATACACCACATATTGTTTATCTATTCATCCATTGATGGACACTTGGGCTGCATCATTCTGATTTTTTTTTTAACCATCAGTAGTTATTTTGAAGTCACATACAAAAAAGATGAATGAACTTTATGTCATCAACTATTTTTTCTTTTCAAGAGAGAACAAAGTTTCACTCTGTTGCCCAGGCTGGAGTACAGTGATGCGATCATAGTTCACTGTAGCCTCAACCTCCAGGGATCAAGCAATCCTCCCACTTCAGCCATACACAGGTATATGCCACCATACCCAACTAATCTTTTAAAAATTTTGCCCAGGCTGGTCTCAAACTTCTGACCTCAAGTGATCCTCCCATTTAGGCCTCCCAAAGTGCTGGGAGTACAGGCATAAGCCACTGCACCTGGCCAGTTTTTCTTTAAAAAAGAAAAAAAAAAAAAACAGTGGACCAACTTCTGAGTCACAAAGAACACCTTAACAAATTGAAAAGAATAGAAAGCAAACAAGGTATGCTCTAAGACCACATGTAATTAAACTAGAAATCAATAGCAGAAAGATAGCCAGAAAATCCCAAAATACATACTTGGAGATTAAACACCACACTTCTAAATAACAGATGGATCAAAGAAGTCTCAAGAGATATTTCTAACTAAATGAAAATGATAATATGACTTACCAAAATTTGTCAGATACAGAGAAAGCAGTGCTTATAGGAAATTGTACAGCATTAACTATAAACATTACAAAAAAGATCTAAAAATCAATAATCTCAGTTTTCACTTAAAAACTTAGTTTTCTAGGAAAACTAAAAAAAAATCCAAAGTGAGCAGAAGAAAACCAATTATAGCACAAATCAATTAAATTGAAAACAAAATTAACAGAGAAAAATCAGTGAAACCAAAAACTGGTTCTTTGAAAAGATCAACAAAATTGGTAAGCTTTTAGCCAGATTAAGAAAGAAAAAAAAAAGGCAAAGACACAAATTACTAATAGAAAAAATGAAAAGGGGCATCACTTCTGAACCTGTGGACATCAAAAGCAAAACAAAGAAATATTATGAAGGACTCTAATCCACAAATTTGATAACCTAGATGAAATGGAAAAATTTCTTGAAAGACATAATGTATTAAAACTTACCCAAGAAGAAAAGACAATCTCAATGTACCTTTATCTATTAAGGAAATTGAATCAATAATCAATAATCTTCTAAAGCAAAAGGCACCAGGCCCAGATGGGTTCACTGGTGAATTCTACCAAACTGTTAAATGAGATATTATCTCAGGTCAGGCGCAGTGACTCATGCCTGTAATCCTAGCACATTGGGAGGACAAGGCAGGCAGATCACCTGAGATCAGAAGTTCAAGGCCAGCCTGGCCCACACAGTGAAACCCCATCTCTAATAAAAATATAAAAATTAGCCAGGCATGGTGGTGCATGCCTGTAATTCCAGCTACTCAGGAGACTAAGGCAGGAGAAGCACTTGAACCTGGGAGGCAGAGGTTGCAGTGAGCCAAGATGGCGCCACTATACTCCAGCCTAGACGACAGAGCAAGATTCCATCTCAAAAAAAAAAAAAAAAATAGATATTATCTCAATTCTCTTTCAGAAACAGAAGCAGAGGAAGTACTTCCTAACCTATTCTATGAGGCCAGCGTTACCCTAAACCAGACAGAAAAGAAACCAAAGAAAACTACAGAACAATACCTCTCATGAACATAGACAAATGCTAAATAAAATACTAGCAAACTGAATCTAACAATGTACATAGAGAATTATAGGCCGGGCGCAGTGGCTCACGGATGTAATCCCAACACTTTGGGAGGCCAAGGTGGGTGGATCACTTGAGGTCAGGAGTTCGAGACCAGCCTGGCCAATATGGTGAAACTCCATCTCTACAAAAAATACAAAAATTAGCTGGGCATGGTGGCACGTACCTGTAGTTCCAGCTGCTCAGGAGGCTGAGGCAGAAGAATCGCTTGAACCCAGGAGGCGGAGGTTGCAGTGAGATGAGATCGCACCACTGCACTCCAGCCTGGGTGACAGAGCAAGACTCCATCTCAAACAACAACAACAAAAAAGAATTATTGGCATATATGGTTGATGCTGGAACAACACAGGTTGGATCTGTATATGTCCACTTATATGTGGATTTTTTTTCAATGAAACTTGGATTACAAATACAGTTGTAGGCTGGGCATAGTGGCTCACGCCTGTAATTGCAGCACTTTGGGAGGTTGAGGCGGGCAGATCATTTGAGCTCAGGAGTTTGAGACCAGACTGAGAAAAAGAAAGACTCAATCTCTAAAAAAATTTAAAAACTTAGTTGGGTGTGGTCATGGGCACCCATAATCCCAGCTACTTGGGAGGCTGAGGTGGGAGGATAGCTGGAGTCCGGGAGGCAGAAGTTGCACTGAGCCGTGATCATGCCACTGCACTCCAGTCTGGGCAACACAGTAAGGCTCTGTCTCAAAAAAAAAAACCAAGAATTATATTGGCTGGGCTGGGTGGCTCATGTCTGCAATCCCAACACTTTGGGAGGCCAAGGTAGGAGGGGCATTTGAGCCCAGGAGTTCAAGACCAGCCTGGGCAACAGGGTAAAATCCTGTCTCTAAAACGAATTTAAAAATTAGCTGGGCAGAGTGGTGGCTCACCTGTAGTCCTAGCTACTCAGGAGGGCTGAAGCAAGAAGATTGCTTGACCCCAGGAGGTCAAGGCTGCAATGGAGCCTTGATGGTGTCACTATACCGCAGCCTGGGCAATAGAACAAGACCCTGTTACAAATAAATAAATAAAACAAAAAACTGGCAGGGCATGGTGGCTCATGCCTGTAATCCCAGCACTTTGGGAGGCTGAGGCGGGCAGATCACGAGGTCAGGAGATCAAGACCATCCAGGCCAACATGGTGAAACCCTGTCTCTACTAAAAAACAAAAATTAGCTGGGCATGGTGGCATGTGCTACTCAGGAGGCTGAGGCAGGAGAATCATTTGAACCAGGGAGTCAGAGGTTGCAGTGAGCCGAGATCACACGCCACTGCACTCCAGCTTGGCGACAGAGCAAGACTCCATCTCAAAAAAAGAGAAATTCCAGACATAGATCTTACATCTTTCACACAAAAATTAACTTAAAATGGATCACAGACCTAAATGTAAAACAAAAACTATAAAACTCCTATAAGGTAAGGGGAACTCTAGATGACTGTGGTTTGGCAAAGACTTTTTAGACACAATACCAAAAGCAAAATCCATGAAAGAAAGAATTGGTAAACTGGACTGTGCTAAAATGTAAAATGTGTGCTCTGCAAAAGACACTATTTAAGAGAATGAAAAGATAAGTCACGGACTGGGAAAAAATATTTGCAAAACACATACCTAATAAAAGACTATTATCCAAAATATACAAAGAAACCAGACACAGAAAGAGGAATATTACATGTCTTACTCATATGTCGGAGCTAAAAAAAAGTTGATCTCATAGAAGCAGAGAATAGAATGATAGATACCGGAGGCTAAGCAAAGAGTAAGAGGGGCCGGGCATAGTGGCTCACCCCTGTAATCCCAGCACTTCAGGAGGCCAAGGCGGGTGATCAGGTGGTCAGGAGTTCAAGACCAGCCTGGACAAGATGGTGAAACCCCATCTCTACTAAAAATACAAAAATTAGCCGGGTATGGTGATATTCACCTGTAATCCCAGCTACTCAGGAGGCTGAGGCAGAGAACTGCTTAAACCCGGGAGGCGGAAGTTGCAGTGAGCCCAGATCGCACCACTGCACTCCAGCCTGGGTGACAGAGCAACTCCATCTCAAAAAAAAAAAACAGTAGGGGAGAGGGGGAGCTGATGAAGAATAGTCGGTTAATGGGTAAAATAACAAAGTCTGGTAGAAAGAATAAGTTCTAGGCCGGGCGCGGTGGCTCAAGCCTGTAATCCCAGCACTTTGGGAGGCTGAGAGGGGCGGATCACGAGGTCAGGAGATCGAGACCATCCTGGCTAACACAGTGAAACCCCGTCTCTACTAAAAAATACAAAAAACTAGCCGGACGAGGGGGCGGCGCCTGTAGTCCCAGCTATCCGGGAGGCTGAGGCAGGAGAATGGCGTAAACCCGGGAGGCGGAGCTTGCAGTGAGCTGAGATCTGGCCACAGCACTCCAGCCTGGGTGACAGAGCGAGACTCCGTCTCAAAAAAAAAAAGAAAGAATAAGTTCTAATGTTTGGTAGCACAATGAGGTGACTTATAGTTAATAATTTACTATATATTTCAAAATAGCTAGAAGATTTGAAATGTTTCCAACATAAAGAAATGAAAAATGTTTGAGGTGATACTCTAATTACCTTGATTTGATCCACATTGTATGCATGTATCAAAATATCACATGCATCCCATAAATATGTACAATTATTTTATTAAGCATTAATTTTGAAAGAATCACAAAAAATACACATATACAAAGAACTCTTAAAACTTAACAATAAGCCAGGCATGGTGGCTCACACCTGTAATCTCATTACTTTGGGAGGCAAAGGTGGGTGGATCACTGAAGGCCAGGAGTCCAAGACCAGCTTGGCCAACATGGCAAAACCCTGTCCCTACTATAAATACAAAAATTAGCTAGGTGCAGTGGCACACGCTTGTAATCCCAGCTATTTGGGAGGTTAAGGCACGAGAATCGCTTGAACCCAGGAAGCAGAGGTCGCAATGAGCTGAGATCATGCCACTGCACTCCAGACTGGGCGACAGAGCGAGACTTTGTCTCAAAAAAACAAACAAAAAGAACCGCAGAAACAATAAGAGAACAATCTGATTTAAAAATGGGCAAAAGATCAGAACAGACACTCCGCCAAATAACATATACACATATCAAATAAACAGATGAAGACAGGGCGCGGTGGCTCACGCCTGTAATCCCAGCACTTCGTGAGGCCAAGGCAGGCGGATTGCTTGAGCTCAGGCAGATCACGAGGTCAGAAGTTCAAGACCAGCCTGGCCAACATGGTGCAATCCTGTCCCTACTAAAAATACAAAAATTAGCCGGGCATGGCAGCGGGTGCCTGTAAACCCAGCTCCTTGGGGAGCTGAGGCAGGAGAATCACTTGTACCCGGGAGGCAGAGGTTGCAGTGAGCCAAGATTGTACCACCGCACTCCAGCCTGGGCAATAGAACGAGACTCTGTCTCAATAAAAAACAACAACAACAACAACAACAACAACAAATAAGCAGATGAAAAGATGCTCAACATTATACATCACTAGAGAATTGCAAAGTAAAACAAGATATCACTACACATCTATTAGAATGGTGAAAAGCCAAAACACTGACAACACCAAATGCTAACAAGGATGTGGAGCGACAGGAACTTCATTCATTGCTGGTGGGAATGTAAAATGGTACAGTCACCCTGAAAGACAGTTTGGCAGTTTCTTACAGAACTAAACATACTCTTACCATACAATCCAGCAATCGTGCTCCTTGGTATTTATCCAAATGAGCTAAAAACATGACCACACAAAAACCTACACACAGATGTTTATAGTAACTTCATGCATAATTGCCAAAACTTAGGAGCAACCAAAATGTTCTTCAGAAGGTGAATAGATAAACTCATACACCTATACAATGGAGTATTATTCAGCAGTACAAAGAAAAGAGCTAGCAGGGCAGGGTGGCTTACACCTGCAATCCAGCACTTTGGGAGGCTGAGGTGGGTGGATCACCTGAGGACAGGAGTTTGAGACCGGCCTGACCAATATGGTAAAACCCCGTCTCTACCAAAAATACAAACATTAGCCAGGCAGGGAGGTAGGCGCCTGTAGTCCAAGCTACTTGGGAGGCTGAGACAGGAGAATTGCTTGAACCCAGGAGGCAGAGAGTTTGCAGTGAGCTGAGATTGCGCCACTGCACTCCAGCCTGGGTGAGAGTGAGACTCCGTCTCAAAAAAAAAAGAAAAGAAAAGAGCTATCAAGCCAGAAGGAACATGGAAAGAAGCCAATCTATATGACTCCAACTATTTGACATTCTGTAAAAGGTAAAACTATGGAGACAGTAAAAGGATCAATGGATGCCAGGGGCTCAGGTAGATAGAAGGGAGGGATGAAAAGGTAGAATGAGGGGGATTTTTAGGGCAGTGAAACTACTCAATATGATACTATAATGGTAGATACATGTCATTATATATTTGCCAACACTCATAGAAACGGCAACACCAAGAGTGAACTCTAAACTATGGACCTTAGTTAACAGTGATGTATCAATACTTGGCTTTTCAATTGTAACAAACGTACCACGCTACTTCAAGACGTTAGTAAGGGGGAAATGTGAGGGAGAGAGAGAAACTATGTACTCCTGCTCAATTTTTCCATAAACCTAAAACTGCTAAAAATAATAATAAATAAATTCTATTAAAATATACAGTCAATCCTCCATATACTCAGGGGACTGGTTTCAGGAATCCCCTTGTTTACCAAAATCTGTGCATACTCTAGTCTCCCAGTCAGCACATCATACAGGCGGGTTTCATGTCCTGTAAATACAACTTTTTTTTTCTCTTGGAGATAGAGTCTCGCTCTGTCACACAGTCTGGAGTCCAGTGGCACAATCACAGCTCACTATAACCTCCGCCTCCCAATTCCCCTGCCTCAAGCTTCCCAAGCAGCTGGGATTACAATTCTCCTGCCTCAGTTTAGCAAGTAGCTGGGATTACAGGCGTGCACCACCATGCCTGGTTAATTTCTGTACTTCTGTAAGTAGAGGTGGGGTTCTACTATGTTAGCCAGGTTGGTCTTAAACTCCTGGCTTCAACTGATCTGCCTACCTTGGCCTCTCAAAGTTCTGGGATTATAGGCATGAGCCACTGTACCTGGCCTACACTGTATTTTTATTTATTTATTTTTGAGACAGAGTCTTGCTCTGTCACACAGGCTAGAGTGTGGTGGTGCAATCTCAGCTCACTGCAACCTCCACCCCGTTGGCTCACTGCAACCTCCATCTCCCAGGTTCAAGCATTCATTTCTCCAGCTTCAGCCTCCTGAATAGCTGGGATTACAAGTGCACACCACCACGCCCAGCTATTTTTTGTATTTTTAGTAGGCACATGGTTTCACCATGTTGGCCAGGCTGGTCTGAAACTCCTAACCTCAGGTGATCCACCTGCCTTGGGCTCCCAAAGTGCTAGACTTACAGGCATGAGTCACTGACCCTGGCCTACAACTATATTTTTAATCCAAGTTTGGTTGAAAAAAAATCCACATATAAGTGAACCCATACAGACCCAGCCTGTGTTGTTCAAGTATCAACCATATATGCCTTGGGGAAGAAAAATTGAGAAGGAGCTTCTTCCAAATAGAAAAATCCATGACTATTTGGCCAAGGCCCTTACTAGGAAGAAACAGCCCCCTCATCTGTGAACCTTTGATACTGACTTAGCAAGAACCACCATGTTTCCCAGTTTCCATTCTCCATTAATCCACTTTCCCCACCACAGTCAGAGCGACTTTTCTCACTCTGTTGCCCAGGCTGTTGTGACTTTTTTCACTCTGTTGCCCAGTCACAATCAGAGCTCACTGCAGCCTCAATTTCCTAGACTCAAGCGATCCTTCCACTTCAGCCTCCCAAGTATCCGGGACTACAGGCGCATGCCACCATACCTGGCTATTTTTTGTATTTTTGTAGAGTTAGGGTGTTGCTATGTTGTCCAGGCTGGTCTCAAACTCCCGGGCTCAAGCAATCCTCCTGCCTCAGCCTCCCAAAGTGATTAGGATTACAGGCATGAGCCTGGCACAGAGTGACTTTTAAAAACATGAATTCTGGGACCAGGCACAGTGGGGTCAAACCTGTAATCCCAGCATTCTGGGAGGCCAAGGCGGGAGGACGGCTTGAGGCCTGGAGTTTGGGAATAGCCCATCAAACAAAGTGAGATCCTGTCACTACAATTAAAAACAACAACAACAACAACGCTGGGTGCAGTAGCTCATGCCTGTAATCCCAGCACTTTGGGAGGGGGGTGGATCACCTGAGGTCAGGAGTTTGAGACCAGCTTGGCCAACATGATGAAACTCCATCTCTACAAAAATGGGCCAGACATGGTTGTCCGTGCCTGTAGTCCCAGCTACTCAGGAGGCTGAGGCAGGAGAATCACTTGAACCCAGGAGGTGGAGGTTGTGGTGAACCGAGATCGTGCTACTGCACTTCAGCCTGGACGACAGGGTGAGACTCCATCTCAAAAGAAAAAAAAAGTCCCTGTCTTGCCCAGGCCTGAGAGATGGCCTTGTCTACTGACTTCCCCAGGAACTACTGCAAACTCCTAAGGTAGCTGTGACCTAGAGGGTGAGTGCAGCTCATCTTCTGGAGCCTTCCCTTACAAGGGCCATACTGCTGTTTCTTTATACTGCTGCTACCATGCTTGTTACAGTTTTTACATGTAAATGGTGACTTTTAAAATATTTGATTGGGGGATATTTTGGGGGAATCACTGGACAAATTCACTCCCAGTAGGAAATCTTCCTATAAGGAAGGCTGTATGAGTTATGTTAGCCTGAGGGCAGGAATGATTCACATCCTGTTAAGCATATTAGCACAAGTTGCCTGGGTGTGGTGGCTCACGCCTGCAATCCCAGCACTTTGGGATACTGAGGCAGGCAGATCACGAGGTCAGGAGTTCAAGTCCAGCCTGGCCAACATAGCGAAACCCCACCTCTACTAAAAACACAAAAAATTAGCCGGGCATGATGGCAGGAGCCTGTAATCCCAGTTACTCGGGAGGCTGAGGTTGCAGTGAGCGGAGATTGCACCACTGCACTCCAGCCTGGGTGACAGTGTGAGACTCCATCTCAAAAACTAAATAAATAGGCCAGGCACGGTGGCTTAAGCCTGTAATCCCAGCACTTTGGGAGGCCGAGATGGGCGAATCACGAGGTCAGGAGATCGAGACCATCCTGGCTAACCCGGTGAAACCCTGTCTCTACTAAAAAATACAAAAAACTAGCCAGGCGAGGTGGCGGGCGCCTGTAGTCCCAGCTACTCGGGCGGCTGAGGCAGGAGAATGGCGTGAACCCGGGAGGCGGAGCTTGCAGTGAGCTGAGATCCGGGCACTGCACTCCAGCCCGGGAGACAGAGCGAGACTCCGTCTCAAAAATAAATAAATAAATAAATAAATAAAATTTAAAAAAAGAGAGAATATTAGCACAAGTTGAAGAAACGTCTAATTCACATTTCACTTCAAGGAAAAGCAAGCATCTTACTCCTGCTTACTGAATTGAGGCTGTGAGAACTTTGTCTACTAAGCAGAAGTTTGCAGGTCATAGGTCTGTTTTGGTTTCCTTCAGCTACCAAGAGCTAAAAGCAAAGGCCAGGTATGACTTTGGACAAAGGTCTTCATTGACAGTCCTGGCCACTGACAAAAAGCCAAGTAGAGTTCACTACAGGGAGGATTAACTTCCCTTCATGCATGCACGCATGGGGCACCAATCATCCCAAGCCCACTTCAGTTTCCTATGGCCTGCCTTGCTTCTCTTTGCCTGGGGTGACAGCTCATTAACAGATTCAGTTAAAAACTATTTCCTTTTTCACCCTTAGCCTGTTTTCCCTATTAGAAGGGAACCCTTAAGACAACCAAGTAGCTTGAAGAGGAAAGGTTTCTCCTTTAAGAAGCATTACAGCTAACAACAGAAAAAGGATCAAGAGAATGAGAATATCAAACTTACAGTCCAAATAATGAATTAATAAATATAGGCAATAATCATTAATAACTACTAATACTACAAAAAGACATTAAGATATGTGTCTTCTGTGATATCTACACATCACCATTTATGATGCATTTTTGGGGAAAAAAAAAAAACCCACAAAATCTTAACAAATCTCCAGACCCAATTACAAATTTATAGAAATTACAGGGGAAAAGGGATCATAGTAAACTGACGCCAGAGGAATATAACCAGCAAAATCCGGATAGTAAGAAAGTCCATAGGAAACAACACTTGATTTCTTCAACAAATAAATATGGGGGAAAAGAAATAGCAGAGAAATCTATAAATTAAGATTTCAAATGTATCTCAAACAATAGCAACGAAAGAATCTTGTTTGGATTTTGATTTGAGCAAACTTTTAAAAATTATTATGGGACAATTAAGGAAATATGAACATTGGATATTTGATACAACAAATGAATTATTTATTACTCATTTCTTTTAGGTATTAATAATGGTATTATGATTATGCCTTCTTTTAAGTCCTTATCTAAAGATACACAAAGAAATATTTATATGAAATTATGTGATATTGGTCAGGCGCAATGGCTCAAGTCTGTAATCCCAGCACTTTGGGAGGCCAAAGCGGGTGGATCATCTGAGGCCAGGAGTTCAAGACAAGCCTGGCCAACATGTTGAAACCCCGTCTCTACTAAAAATATAAAAATTAGCCAGGTGTGGTGGTACATGCCTGCAATCCCAGCTACTGAGGAGACTGAGTCAGGTGAATCGCTTGAACCTGGGAGGCAGAAGGTACAGCAAGCACAGATCATGCCACTGCACTCCGGCCTAGGTGACAGAGCGAGACTTGGTCTCAAAACAAAAAAAGAAGAAAAAAAAGAAAGAAATTTGTTTCAAAATAAGGTGGGAGGTCCAGGCACGGTGGCTCACACCTGTAATTCCAGCACTCTGGGAGGCCAAAGTGGGTGGATCGCCTGAGGTGAGGAGTTTGAGACCAGCCTGGCCAACATGATGAAACGAATCTCTACTAAAAATGCAAAAAAAAAAAAAAAAAAATTAGCTGGGTGTGGTGGTGGGCACCTATAATCCCAGCTACTTGGAAGGCCGAGGCAGGAGAATCTCTTGAAACCAGGAGGCAGAGGCTGCAGTGAGCCAAGGTCACGCCACTGCACTCTCCAGCCTAGGCAATAAGAGCAAAACTCTATCTCGAAAAGAAATTGTATACATTTGCAAAATCTCTTACAAATTAATAAGAAAAAGACAAACATCTTCAAAAGAAAAATGAACAAAGGCAATAACTCAAAAGAAAAATAAATAGCCAAAGAATGTAAAGATATATGCAAATTGTCAGTAAATATTACAAAATTGGCAAAAACTGTTTCCTTCTGCATTCTTTTTTTTTTTTTTTTTTATGGAGATAGGGTCTCACAACATTGCTCAGTGGGGAAACAACAGTCTTTTCAACAAATAGTTCTGGGACAACTGGATACCCACAGGCAAAGGAATGAAATGGGACCTCTACCTCACACTGTATTTTAAAAATGAACTCCAAATGGACTGGGCGCAGTGGCTCACACCTGTAATCCCAGCACTTGCGGAGGTCAAGGTTAGAGGATTGCTTGAGCCCAGGAGTTCGAGACCAGCCTGACAAACATGGTGAAACACCCTCTTTACTAAAAATACAAAACTTAGTCAGGCTTGGTGGTGCATGCCTGTAATCCCAGCTACTCGGGTGCTGAAGCATGAGAACTGCTTGAACCGAGGAGGCAGAGGGCGCAGTGAGCCAAGATCACACCACTGCACTCCAGCCCCAGCCTGGGCTATAGAACAGGACTCTGTCAAAAAAAAAAAAAAAAAAAAAAAAAAAAAAAAAAAAACCTCAAAATGATCAAGACCTAAATATAAGAGCTAAAACTATAAAACACATAGAAGGAAACAAAGTTCACAAGTAAATTTTCAGCATTCTGGATTTAGCAACAGTTTCTTACATATGACAAGCAACCAAAGAAAAAGCAGACAAATTAGACACCATTGAAATAAAACTTTGCGCTTTAAATGACACTATCAAGAAAACAAAAAGATTAAAGCTTATAATCAGTTGAATTATTTAAGAAAAAAAACCTTAAAGGAAAAAAAAAAGAAAGTAAAAAAAATCCACAGCATGAGATAAATAGCTACAAACCATCCATCTGATAAGGGTCTAGCATTTAGAATAAGCTCGTCCAACCCACGGCCATGAGGCCCACAATGGCTTTGAATGTGGCCCAACACAAACTTGTAAACTTTCTTAAAACATTATGAGATTTTTTGATAATTCTTTTTTTAGCTCATCAGCTGTCATTACTGTTAGTGTATTTTATGTGTGGCCCTAGACAATTTTTCTTCCAATGTGGACCATGGAAGTCAAAAGATTGGACACCTAGAATATAAAGAACTCTTTTATCTGGGATCGATCTAGAATATAAAGAACTCTTTAGCAACATGCCTGCAGTCCTAGCTACTCAAGAAGATAAGTCGGGAGGATCGTTTGAGCCTAGGAGGGCAAAATGGCAGTGAACTATGATCATGCTACTGCACTCCAACCAGGCACAGTGGCTCATGCCTCTAATTCCAGCACTTTGGGAAGCTGAGATGGGCAGATTGCTTCAGCTTAGTAGTTTGAGACCAGCCCTGGGCAATATGGTGAGACTCTGTCTATAGTAAAATACAAAAAAAAAAAAAAAAATCAGCCAGGCACAGTGGCATGTGCCTGTGGTCCCAGCTGTGGGATGCTGAGGTGGGAGGATCGCTTGAGCCTGGAGTCAGGGCAGAGGCTGCAGTGAGTCAAGATGGCATCACTACACTCCAGCCTGGGTGACAAAGCAAGACCCTGTCTCAGTAAAATAACATAACATAACATAACATAACATAAAATAGAACTCCTATAGCTCAACAATAAAAAGATAAATAACCCAATTTTAAAATGGTCAAAAGATTTGAATAGATATTTCTCCAAAGATGTGTACATGGCCAACAAGTTCATGTAAAGATATTCAATATTGTTAGTCACCACTAACAATCAAAATCACAAATGAGACACTTACTCCATACCCACTAGGTTGGCTATAATAAAGAAGACAGATAATTTAAAAAGTGCAGGCCGGGCACAGTGGCTCACGCCTATAATCCCAGCACTTTGGGAGGCTAAGGCAGGTGGATCACTTGAAGTCAGTAGTTCAAGACCAGCCTGACCAACATGGCAAAATCCTGTCTCTATAAAAAATACAAAAATTAGGCCGGGTACAGTGGCTCACGCCTGTAATCCCAGCACTTTGGGAGGCTAAGGCAGGTGGATCACTTGAAGTCAGGAGTTCAAGACCAGCCTGACCAACATGGCAAAACCCTGTCTCTATAAAAAATACAAAAATCAGGCCGGGTACGGTGGCTCACGCCTGTAATCCCAGCACTTTGGGAGGCCGAGGCGGGCAGATCACGAGGTCAGGAGATCGAGACTATCCTGGCTAACTCAGTGAAACCCCGTCTCTACTAAAAATACAAAAAAAATTAACCGGGCATGGTGGCGGGCGCCTGTAGTCCCAGCTACTCGGGAGGCTGAGGTAGGAGAATGGCATGATCCCAGGAGGCGGAGCTTGCAGTGAGCTGAGATCGTGCCACTGCACTCCGGCCTGGGTGACAGAGCGAGACTCCGTCTCAAAAAAAAAAAAAAAAAAAAAAACAAAAATTAGCCAGTCGTGGTGACACGTGCCTGTAATCTCAGCTACTTGGCTGAGATGCACAAGAATCACTTGAACCCAGGAGGCGGAGGTTGCAGTGAGCCAAGATCGTGCGACTGCACTCCAGCCTGGGCGATAAAGCGAGACTTCATCTCAAAAAACAAACAAACAAACAAACAAACAAACAAAAAATGCTGTCAAGTATGTGGAGAAACTGGAAATTTAATTCATTGCTGGTAGAATATAAAATGTCACAGCCACTTTAAAAAATAATTTGGCAGTTCCTCAAAATGTTAAACAGAGAGTTAACATAAGACCCAGGAATTTCTTACCTAAGTATATACCCAAGACAAATGAAAACACATTCACATAAAAACTTGTACATGAATGTCTACAGCAGTAATATTCATAACAGCCAAAAAATGGAAACAACCTAAAAATCCTTCTACAGGTGAATGGATAAACAAAATGTGACATATATATGCAATAAAATATTCAGCCACAAAAAGGAATGAAGTACCGACACATGCTACAACACAGATAACCTTTGGAAACATTGCGCTAAGTTTGAGAAGCCAAGCACAAAAGGCCACAAATTGTTATGATTCCACTTATATGAAAGGTCCAGAATAAACAAATCCACAGAGACAGAGAGTCTCTATGTGGCTGCCAGGATTATGGTGTGTGAGGGAGTGGGGAGTGATAATGGGTTCAGAGTTTCTTGAAACTTGTCTGGAATTAGTTGCGATGGTACAACCTTCTAATATACAAAACCACTGAATTGTACACTTTAAAAGGGTTAAATTTATGGGATGTGAACTATTATCTCAATAAAAATAAGGAGAAAATAAAGAATAACCTTTTTTGCCTTTTAATTTTAATTTCATTACATGCATATTTTGCTGATAAAAAAGAACTAATGTTGTCTGGGGCAAAGGCTCAGCTTAGTCCATGTCTGATAAAAAAACAAAAGACTGGAAACAAAATAGTCAACAAGAAATTGGTAAGATAAATTAAGGTACATTAAATCAATGGAATATAACCAAAAATAAGACGAAAGAAAAATAAATAAATAAATGGAATATCATATACACCTGTACTATGAATACAAGGTCATTCTAAAGGCAATGAGATATTAAAAATGGTATAGAAATATATCTGAAATGAAAAGATCTTTGTCATACTAGTAAAAAAAAAATTTTTTTTTCAGACGAGGTCTCGCTCTGTCACCCAGGCTGGAGTGCAGTGGCATGAATTTAGCTCACTGCAACCTCTGCCTCTTGGTCTCAAGCGATCCTCCCAGCTAAGCCTCCCAAGTAGCTGGGACTACAAGGGCTACCATCATGCCTGGCTAATTTTTTTTTTGGTAGAGACTGGGTTTCACCATGTCACCCAAGCTGCTCTCCAACTCCTGGACTCAAGCGATCCACCTGCCTCAGCCTCCCCCAAAGTGCCAGGATTACAGGCAATTCCAGGTGAGCCACCATGCCCAGAGAAAACTTTTTTTAAGTCAAAAAAGTATATTCACAATATTCTGATGCCCTTCTCCCAAAGAAGAAAAAAAATCAGACTGAAAACCAGTTCTAAGTTCTGGCCTCCAGACTGTAAGAGAATAAATTTATTTTATTTAAACAACATTCTTTTATTTAAAGAACAATAGGCTGGGCGCAGTGGCTCACGCCTGTAAATCCCAGCACTTTGGGAGGCCGAGGCGGGAAGATCACGAGGTGAGGAGCTCAAGACCAGCTTGGCCAATATGGTGAAACCCTGTCTCTATTAAAAATACAAAAATTAGCCGGGTATGGTGGCAAACAAAAAACAAACAAACAACAACAACAAAAAAACCAAGATGGGCTCACACCTTTAATGCCAATACTTTGGGATGCTGAAGTGGGAAGATTGTTTGAGACCACGAGTTCAAAACCCTTCAAAATGGTGAGACCCTCTTTCTTTCTTTCTTTCTTTTTCTTTTTCTTTCTTTCTCTTTCTCTCTCTCCTCTCTCTCTCTTTCTTTCTTTTTTTTTTTTTTTTTTTTTTAGATAAAGTTTCACTCTTGTTGCCCTGGCTGGAGTGCAATGGTGCAATCTTGGCTCACTGCAACCTCCACCTCCTGGGTTCAAGTGATTCTCCTGCCTCAGGCTCCCAAGTAGCTGGAATTACAGGCGCATGTCACCACGCCCAGCTAATTTTGTATTTTTTGGTAGAGACGGGGTTTCTCCATGTTGGTCAGCCTGGTGACCAACCTCACTGACCTCAGGTGATGCGCCTGCCTTGGCCTCCCAAAATACTGGGATTACAGGCATGAGCCACCGCACCCAGCGAGACCCCATTTCTATAAAATAAAATAAACAAATAAAGCCCAACTATTTAAAGACATTAGAATTATGCCCACAGTAAGAGTCCATATTGATGAAAGAAAAAAAAATAAAATATATACATAAAAAAATTAAAAAGTCAAAAAATATTTACATCAAACTATTAACAGAAATTATATCCTGGTAGTGACATTACAGGGGTTTTCCTCCGTTATTTCAGCTATATTTAGGGACAGTGGTATAAACACCCCGAACAAACACGAAACTAAAGGGTGAATAACTTTAAAGAACAAAGACACTAAAATTTCAAGCCTTATCACTAGTACTGTATTAAATCCAAGTTCCTGGAAATTAGCTAAAAGTCACCTAATTATAGAATTAAAACACAATCCTATGTATTATTATTCTTGCTTTGGCAGGAATGTACAATACCTGACAGTGCTAAGAGTTAGGTTACTTTGACTAAATCAAAACAGTGACTACAAAGGGCCAGTAAGGGAAACTAAGGCACTAAGTCCCAATTCTCAGGTCACAAAGCTGTTTAGATGAAACAATTTATTCTAGGATAGATTTGAAGATCAAGTATCTATTCTATAGAGTCTAAAGGTATTATTCAGGTACAAAAATGCTGTAAGAAAACTTTACCACCACCACCACCAACAAACCACTAGCCACAAGTTTACTCCCTAAAATATAGCCAAGCCAACAGACTATAAAATAACCTCATATGAAAAGACAGGACTCTCAATTTTGAAATAAATCCCGCAGTTTTACTTTATGTTTTTAGAAAATGAGACTAAAGATCTACTTCATGCTAATAACTAGTTTCTAAGAAAAAGCAACATGTAAAGGAAACACTGAAAATTACTTCAAAGACAAAAAAAAAAAGTTAAAATGTTACTGCTAAGAGTAAAACCAAAGAAAAACTTGAAAATTAAAGCCTTTCAAGTCACAATTTTAGAGATTTCTCACTGAGAAAGTTCAATACTGCCAAGATGTTTTAAAATAAAAAAGTTAAAATTAGATGAGGCTATTTTTATTGATTAATATAACGCAAAACAGGCTATCACTACACATATTAGAACTGCTCAAATAAAAAAGTGGTAACACTAAATGCTAGCCAGGATGCAGAGAAACTGGATATCTCATACGTTGTTGATAGGAATATAAGAGGATATAGTCATTCTAGAAAACAAATAGTTCAGCAGTTTCTCTAAAAACCAAACATGCACTCACCATATGATCCAAACATTTGGGCATTTATTCCCTCAAAATGAAAACTTTAATTCATATAAAAATATTTATATACATGAATGTTTATAGCAGTTTTATCTGTAACAGTCAAAAAACTGGAAACCACACTTCTGGTATGTCCTTCAACAAGTAAATGGTTAAACAAATTGTGTGGTTCAGCCATACTATGGACTACTACTCAATAGTAAAAAGAAATGAACTACTGATGCATGCAGCAATTTGGATGGCTCTCAAAGGAATTATGGTAAAAGAAAAAAGCCAAAGTTACATTCTGTATGATTCCATTTATATAACATTCTCAAAATGGCAAAATTACAGAGATGCAGAACAGATTAGTGGTTGCTGGAAGGGTGCATGCGGCTACAAAGCGGTAGCATGGGGAGCTCTGAGGTGATGGAGTAGTTCTGTATATAGAACTATAGACTGTTAGAGTGGCTATCCAGATCTACACATGATAAAATCGCATACTATTATATATACACACACACACAAATACATGTGAAACTGGTGAAATCTAAAAAAACCTTATGGATTGTAACAATGATAATTTCCTGGTTCTTGACATTAAACTATAGTTATGTGAGCTATTACCACTAGGTGAAACTTGGTGAAGGGAACATGGACTCCGTACTATTTTTCACAACTCCCTATAAATCCACAATTATTTCAAAATACAAAGTTAAAAAAAAATAGTAGGGCTATGTATGAGGAGGTTAATATAATAACAAATGGAAAAGGTTTAGCATAGCATTTGAAACATGGTTATAAAGGCTTCCATTTTGTTGAAACTTTTATTACATTAATTTTTTTTTGAAAACACAGGTTTCTGCAGTAAATATATACACCTATTTCAGCAAAAAGCATGACTTGAGCTAGAATTCCTCAATTTAATTACCAAATACTACATGAAATCTCTTGTGCATATAAGATTGTTTTCAGACTTAAAATTAAGTGAATAGGGAACCAGTACACAACATAAATGGCTCAACATTCAGCTTTTTTCCCAAAAGTCTTTAACTCAAATGTCTTTTACATCATCAAGTAACTTATCAGATGGAAATAAATGTATCATCTGCTGTGTGGTTCCAAATTAAGGAAAAGCCTAGCTTAAAGCCATCCTCAACTTGAATATATATAATCTCTTACAAAAAACAATTACATGTAATCTTAAGAATAGTGAAAGAAACTTAA
This sequence comes from Piliocolobus tephrosceles, assembly GCF_002776525.5. Taxonomy (NCBI): domain Eukaryota; kingdom Metazoa; phylum Chordata; class Mammalia; order Primates; family Cercopithecidae; genus Piliocolobus; species Piliocolobus tephrosceles. The sequence continues at coordinate 34,904,083 of NC_045450.1, read as the reverse complement.
AGTCTTTTTGGCATTCCATAGCAGCTGAGTCCCTACCAAATATTCTGGGGTGGAAAGAACATTCTACTGGCCATCATCTGAATTCCTCAGCAGACTCTAAGCTGTCCAGTCAGGTCTGTAGGAAACAGCAAATACCAGGTGCTGGTAACTAGTTTCTAATTCTTCAAAAAAGCATTATCTTTGGCCTACAGCCCCTTCAAGATTACTCTATACCTATGTGTGTGTGAGTGATTAATACAGTCTCTAGTGTTGTGGGTGTGATCCTGAAATAGTTTTCACCACTAAATGTTACTCTTAACAGAGTCAACAGAAGAGAGAATAGAAAGCTGTGTGAAATCATATAAAAGCTTGATTTTCTACTTTCCACAGAAAAAAAAATGACTTTAATTTTCTCAGCTTCAGCAGGTGCAAGAATATCTAACCATAGCCATGATGTCTATACCCTTCCTGTGATATTCAGTATGCAGGTTATCTGAGAACAAGTGAGAACCATCTGATCAGTTCAGTATCACCAAGGGAGCCCTTAAATTCTGTTCCCATGGACCCTTCTGTACTTCCAACACTGTGATTTGTTGGCAGGAATTTCACAGAAGAAGTTGAGATTTAAGGCCATCTGGCATGCCAGGATCAGAATTTTTCTAATACACACCCCCGCCCTGACTTAGAATTTTCTAGTATCCCTTTCCCATCCTATCTTTCCTGTAATGTAGTAAGCCTTTTGTGTGAGCACTGGGTAGACAGATTCCAAAAAGTCACTCACTGTTTCTTTTTGCTTTTCAATAGTTAAAACTTCATGAGTGTTAAAAAAGAGTCCACAAAGACAAAGGGGGAAAAGGAAAAAAAAAAAAGAGTCCAAACACTGAAATGTCAATGGTTAATGGTGACAGTGTTCACTGATCACAGATTTTGGATAAAAGATGGAAGCTGTGGAATGAAAGTTAAGTTAGTGGCCAGGTGCAGTGGCTCATGTCTGTAATCCCAGCCCTGTGGGAGGCCAAGGCGGGCAGATCATTTGACTCAGGAGTCCGAGACCAGCCTGGCCAACGTGGCAAAACCTCGTCTCTACTAAAAATACAAAAATTAGCTGGTGTGGTGGCGGGTGCCTGTAATCCCAGCTACTCAGGAGGCTGAGGCAGGAGAATCACTTGAACCCAGGAGTGTTGAAGTTGCAGTAAGTCAAGATCATGCCACTGCACTCCAGCCTGGGTGGCACAGCAAGACTCCATCTCAAAGAAAAAAACAAACAAAAAAAACAAATAAAGTTAAGTTAGTTGAACACAGCATACTAAATTTTGAGACATTCTTAAATATGAATTATATTGTTAGTGTACAATCTACACTATAGAAAACCTAACGTCTTCTTAAAAGCACATTTCAGTACCCAAATCAGTAAAATGCAATAACCTAAAGGTTCCAGTTCACTAAGAATTACTGTGGGCTATATTTGCAAATGCGCAGAAATTAAACAGAGCACAAATCATTTGGAACAAGGCCTCCAAATTATTTCATATTCAATCTACTTTACTATGTCTGATTGCTTTGGAGCCCAGCAGTAACACCAATCTCACTGATAATACTGTGCAGAAATAAGCAGAGATAGGCCGGGCGCGGTGGCTCATGCCTGTAATCCCAGCACTTCAGGCGGCCAAGGCGGGTAGATCACCTGACATCAGGAGTTTGAGACCAGCCTGACCGAGATGGAGAAACCCCATCTCTACCAAAGATACAAAATTAGTCGGGCATGGTGGCGCATGCCCGTAATCCCAGCTACTCTGGGAGGCTGAGGCAGGGGAATCGCTTGAAACCGGAGGCAGAGGTTGCGGTGAGCCAAGATCGCGCCATTGCACTCCAACCTGGGCACCAAAAGCAAAACTCCATCTTAAAAAAAAAAACAAAAACAAAAACAGAAAGAAAGAAGCAAGCAGAGATAAGCCTTAATTCAGTGCTGAAGAAAGGCATGAACATCTTGGGCTTACTACGATATGGTGAAAAATGGGCACTAGAGGATGGTACATACAGGACAATACTGCCCTACAGCAGTGAAGAGCACTACATCTCGGCCCTCCAAATCTCAGCTCCCCACTAGCGGGTCTACCTATACATCCCCCTACTATCTTCTTCCCCAAACCAATAGTCCTTCTGGCCCTTATTTCCAAAAACACCACAAACATTTCCCCAGTCACTCAAGTTCAAAGCTACAGTGTGATTATTAAATCCACTTAACGAATCTGAATCCTCCCCATCCTTACCCTGTAATGCCTCTCACATTCATTCTCCCTTCACATCCCCATTCCCACCATCCTAGTTTAAGAAATTATACCTTAAACCCAAGTTTCCCAAGAAGGTCTTGATGTCTCCAAGCCAAATTTGTACTCCAAAACATTGTTTTGAACAAGTCATCCAAGCCTTAAAAAAGCATCTACAGATCTGGCAGTACAGCCAACAGAAACCTATCCTCATGAGCTTGGACAAACACCAAGCACCTTCCACAAGAAGTTTCTGGATCCAGGGCTCAAGACCAAGTTCTGCAAATTCTCTGTATTTGCTACTTCTTGCCATCCCCTCTTTCTCCATAGCAATCAACAACTAAGTCTTTCCAAATAAAAGGGTTTATGGCTTGTTTTCATGGACAAGCAGCAGCAGGTGGACAGCATCCTACACCATAGCCAGTCTTGGAGGGCAGCAAAGCCCAAGAAAGAGAATCAGTGGAAGCAACTTAAAACATAAAAGGCCAGGCCAGGCGCGGTGGCTCATGCCTGTAATCCTGACACTTTGAGAAGCCGAGGTGGGCAGGTCAGAAGTTCAAAACCAGTCTGGCCAACATGGTGAGACCCCATCTCCACTAAAAATACAAAAATTAGCTGGGCATGGTGGCAGGCGCCTATAATCCCAGTTACTCAGGAGGCTGAGGCAGGAGAACTGCTTGAACCTGGGAGGCAGAGGTTGCAGTGAGCCAAGATTGTGCCACTGCACTCCAGCCTGGGTGAGAGAGCAAGACTCCCTCTCATTCATTCATTCATAATTAAATAAATAAATAAGGCCAGGCACAGCGGCTCACACCTGTAATCCCAACATTTTGCGAGGGTGAGGTGGGAGGATCACTTGGGCCAGGAGTTGGAGACCTGCATGGGCAACATGGCAAGACCCCATCTTTACAAAAAATACCAAAATGAGCCAGGTGTGGTGGCACTCACCTGTAATCCCAACTACTCAGGAGGCTGAGGTGGGAAGATCACTTCAGCTTGGGAGGCCAAGGCTGCTGTGACCCATGATCATGCCACTGCACTCCAGCCTGAGCGACAGAGCAAGACCCTGTCTCAAAAAAATTAAAAAACTGAATTTAGGCCAGGCACAGTGGCTCACACCTGTAATCCCAGCACTCTGGGAGGCCAAGGCATGTGGACGGGTTGAGCCCAGGCAAAGGTTTCAGTGAGTCAGGATCACACCACTGCACTCCAGCCTGGGCAAGAGAGCGAGACCCTGTCTCCATAAAATTAAATTAAAATTTAAAAATAATAAAAAAATATAAATTTTTTTTTTAAAAGCAGACAAAATCCCTGGTCTGTAGATACATGAAGAAGTCTGAGATGGTGAGCCCAAGAGTTTTATTTTGAAGACTTTAGATGAAATCCAATATCTTACTCTACATATTAAAAGAAATGTCCACGTCATGTGTAAGAGGAAAGACGTAATAAAAGGAAAGTTAAACATAAGTGGGCTATACCAAGAGCATGAAGTGAGTACCTTTGAGAGTTCAGAGAAGAAACCAAAAACATCAAGGACTTAGGCAATGCAAGAGGTCAGAATTCTAAATAAGTCAACCAGTTTGGTTGAAGCAGAGAACACAAAAGACAGCTGCGAGAGACTATATCGCTGTCCCATAGTTCTAGTCCATTTTTCACAGGCTTTCTGGTGTCCTCCCCCTATCTGGACTATCAGTTCAGAGGCCAAGAACCAACACAATGTGTTAACCTATTAGCTAACTATCAGTCACATCTTAAGAATTCAGACAACAATGGTAATAGTTTTAGTATATTTAATCTCAGAACAGCAAAACATCGAGGTGCACTCTGAATTCAGATATTTTTAAATATCTGTATCAAAAACAGAAAAATTTCCTTAAGTTAAGAAATAAGGATACTGGCAAGAATGGTGGCTCATGCCTATAATCCCAGCACTCTGTGAGGCCAAGGCGGGAGGAGTGCTTGAGGCCAGTTGAAGACCAGCCTGGGCAACAAATGGAGGCCCCATCTCTACAAAAAGTAAAAATAAAAAAATTAGGCAGGTGTGGTGACATGTGCCTGTAGTCCCAGCTACTCCAGGAAGCTGAGGCAGGAGCATCACTTGAGCCCAAGAGTTAGAGGATACCATGAGCTATGATCACATCACTCCACTCCAGCCTAGGCAGCAGAGTGAGACCCAGTCTCAAAAAAAAAAAAAAAGAAAAAGAAAAAAAGAAATCAGGATAATGAGGCCAGCACGGTGGCTCATGCCTGTAATCCCAGTACTCTGGGAGGCCAAGGCGGGCAGATCACCTGAGGTCGGGAGTTTGAGACCAGCCTGACCAACATGGAGAAACCTCATCTCTACTACAAACAAAAAAGTAGCCAGGCATGGTGGCAAGCACCTGTAATCCTAGCTACTCAGGAGGCTGAGGCAGCAGAATCACTTGAACCTGGGAGGCAGAGGTTGCGGTGAGCTGAGATTGTGCCACTGCACTCCACCCTGGGCAACGAGAGTGAAACTTCATCTCAAAAAAAAAAAAATTCAGGATACATGAATCAAAGCAAGAATTTCTAAGCACCCAGACACTCTTAACACTCCTGGGAATTGTTTAATGTAGTTTTTGAAACTAGGAGGTCTCAGAATTGAAATTCTTTTTTCAATTTTTTTAAAAAATTTAACTGCTGACATCCTCTAAGGGAGGAGGCAAAAGAATGGAAAATCTGGTGAAGTGATAAGCAGTTTTTAAAGAGGTTTACAATCAGTTTTAAAACAGTAATCCCTCTGAGAAATGAAAATTCCTCTCCTAATCCCTTTGAGGGCAATATATTTGAATCAGGAACAAGAACATCTTGCTTCTACTAGGTACAAACATGAACCTTTTAGAGTATCTTCTGCATTAAATAGCAAGCAGAGGAAAGGACAATTTCTAAGTTATCAAAAAAAATTAAGCATCTTGGACTTATATCTTTTGCTAAACACATGCAAAGAGGCTTCAGTAAAATGCAATTAAGGAACTTCAAGGTTTTCGTTGACAGTGATTACTTAACTGGAGCTTACTCCTGTGAAATGAAACTACCAGAAACCCTCAACATCAATTTGCTTGTCACTAAACCACAGGTTTACGCTTAGACTTGGAAATGCTAACAGGATGGAACCACAAGCCTTTAATAAAACGTGATGACCATGGAGAGCGCCCTTGAAGCTTAGCAACAGAGGACTCAATCCTAAAAGGGTTCCCTTTCTGGAATGTGAGGACAGGTTTGACATGTACCACAGCACCAGTCCTAAAACGCTTGATTGCATTTTCCACAAAAGGTGGGAGTTGTAATAGTAGCATAGAGCAGACACCAGCCCACTGGAAGCAGATGGAACCCACCAACTCATTTTATCCAGACCTTCAAAAAGGTACACAGAACTCTCTCTCTCAGCCAAAGCAGGACGGATTTGAATGAATAAATCCAGGAAAAGGTTCACATGGGATTACTAATTGGTAATTTCATTTGCATGCCAAAGCCCGCAATGTAAAACAGAATCTGAAAAATGAAAAGCAATTTGAAAGCCCGTTCTCCATACTCAAGCTAAACACACACACACACACACACACACACACACACACACACGAGACCCAAAAGCTTTGTTTTGCAAAACAAATAAGACTCAGTAACCTATTCCAACACAGGGACTCTTCTGAAGGGTGATCTAGCTGGAAACATTCCCTGCTTATGTACATAATTCACTAGGGGTCAGGTAAGATTCCATTTTCTAACAGCTGAACTTTAAACAGAAAGTCACTAGTGGTGCAATATTCACTCATTAGCATAAATCTCTACCCCCTAGAATGAAAAGCATTGGCTGCCTCTGCCAGGATGACAACTTTACAGTGAGAAGCTGGAGCCGCGGACCATGAACTCCTGGAAAGTTCTATCAGGGCCTCAGAAGAGCTCACCACCTTCGCCAGCCTAAACTTAGCGGTCACCCATCCCACGCCACCCTCTCCACAGACAGGGCATCTGTGATATGCGAATTTTTAAAAAATAAAAAGATGGGCCAAAGGGTCAAGAGCAAGCAATGCCTTACAGGGCTGACATGATTGCTGTCTGGGACTGGGGGAGGGGGAGGAGCATTCTGGATGTTTCTATTCTTGGCAAGGAAAGCACCTCCGGGTCCTGCACCATCAAAAAACACTCACACACCAATGTTCTCAGGGAATGAATGATATGCCCGTGCTAAGCGGTCTCATCTTGAGTTGTGATGATGGGGAAAAAGGTGTGGAGGGCTGGAGGCGGGGTGGTGGTCAGGGGTAGATGTGTTTGACTAAGGGGGATGGGAGGAGAGCGAATGGATAAAGCGGGGACCAGGGGAAGGTGTGGACGGTTAAGAGGGAGGGGAGGAAGGTGTGGACGACTAAGGGAAGACAGGAGAGCGGAGGGTGGCGACAGTTAAGGAGGCTGGGGAAAGGTGTGGACGACTAGGGGGTTGGGGATGGCCAGCAGTACCCCCGTGCACCAGAAGCAAAGGCAGGCCGTGGGGGTGGCCACTCCCAGACCCTCACAACCCCCAACTGTGGGCGTGTGCCCGGCTGCGCTTTCGCACCTCCCAGGCCATCGGGCCGCAGGGCCAGCACTCACCCCACGACTCCCTGGTTGTAGTTCCTCCGTTTCCACGGGGTACCGCTGTACACGACCCCGCCGCCGTCTGCTCGGCCGCCCCCCGCGGCCCGCCCTCCGCTGGGCTGCAGCAGGCTGTAGTTGAGTCCATACGTGCTGGCCTTGTTGTCGCGCTTCCTCTTGTTGCTGCTGCCTGAGGCCGAGTCGGCGGGATCGGCGGCGGGGACGGCGGCCGAAGGGTGCGGGGACGAGGACGCCGAGGGGGACGAGGACGCCGAGGAGCCCGCCCGGCGGGCCCAGGCCCCGGGCTGGTGGTGGTTGTTGTTGTTGTTGGTCGTCTCTAGGGGCAGGAAGTCCCGCTGCTCCGCGGGCAGCGCGTGGCTGCCCAGCAGGCGCTCCCCGGGGCGGTACATGCCGGCCGGGGTCGGGGCCGGGGCCGAGGCCGCGCCGCCGGGGCTGCCGGTGCTGCTGCCGCTCCCGCCGGTGGCCGTGCTGCTGCTGCTGCCGCCGCCGCCGCCGCTCGCGCCGCCGCTGCTGTGACAGTGGTGGTTGAAGTAGAGGTTCCTCAGCCCCTGGGTCGTCTCCCAGATCTGCATCCACAGACTGTTGGACGGTCCGAGCTGCTCTGGCTGGAACCAGGCGATCCTCGGATCCATCAAACGGCGGCGGCCGCTGCCCCCGCCCCTCCCGGCCGCCTGCAGGGCCGCCGCCGCCGCCGCCTCAGGCGCACGCCCGGCCTCGGCTGCTGCTGCTGCTGCCGCCGCTGCTGCTGCTGCTGCTCGGGGCCCGCCACGGGCGGCGCGGTCGCGCAGGGAGCCGGGCCGGCGCCGGCGGCGTCGCTCCCGCCCTCGGGGGCTCCGCGGGCCCTCCCCCCCTCCCTCCGCCCCTCCGCCGAGCCCCTGTCACTGGGGTCCCCGTGCAAATGGCGGCGGCGGCGGCGGCGGCGGCGGCTCCACGGAAGGGCAAGCGGCGGCGGCGGCAGCGGCGGCGGCGAGACGCGCCTGCTCCGTAGCGTCCTCGCTGCTCCGGGCCGGGGCGGGGCCTCCCGCTCCGCCCCCCCCCC
>NC_045450.1:34871233-34896087 GCF_002776525.5 Piliocolobus tephrosceles | reverse complement strand
GCTGCTGCTGCTGCCGCCGCTGCTGCTGCTGCTGCTCGGGGCCCGCCACGGGCGGCGCGGTCGCGCAGGGAGCCGGGCCGGCGCCGGCGGCGTCGCTCCCGCCCTCGGGGGCTCCGCGGGCCCTCCCCCCCCCCCCCCCCCCCCCCCCCCCGCCCCCGCCCCCCGGGCCCCGCCTCACCCTCTCGCGCTCACCCCGCCCCCGCCGCGCCGCACAGCAGCTCCGGAGGCCGCGCCGTGCGTCACAGAGGCCGCGGCGCTACGGGGCCGCAACCGCCCGGCCCAACCGTCCCTGCGCCATCCGCGGAGGGGTCCACGTACCTGGGCGTCCAGGGGCCTCTGACGCGCGCGCGGCTCCTCTGCCTGGGCTTCACCGGCGCTGAGACTGGACGAGACCGCATGGAGGTCGCCGCCCGCCCCGCAGAGAGCGCGTTGTGGGAGGTGCCGCCCCGCCCCTCGCTCCTCCCATCCCTGTGGCCGCCGGACCCCGGGCCCTCCCAACTCCCCCTGACGTCGTCTCGGCTTCTGCGTGCTTTCTAAAACACTTTCTTTTTAAAAAAACAGCCTATAACACTATTTCTGGTGGGGTAGGGACACGCCCCCCGCCCGAGCGCGTGCCCCGGGGCCGGCTGCGTGAGACCCTGCACAGCTACTTGCGCCCCGCCCTGCTGCGCCCTGGCCGGGGTGGGGGACCCCTCATCCCGGCCCGAGGCCACAGAAACCTGCACCCCATGCACAGCCCTAGGGGAGGCCACTAAGACTGAGAGTGTGAGCCAAGGGCTGAAAGCCACAGCCACACACTCAATCCACTTTACACGGACACGCAAACACGTGTAGATGCACAGAGAAGCAGACACACTCCTGCGCGGCGTAGCAAAGACGCTCTCCTGCCGTAAGGTGCACCAACAGCCTTAGAAAACTCTTCTGAGTTCAGCATTAAATTTTAAGAAAACCCACAACCTTTTAAGGCTAAAATGAAGATTTAGCATCAGCAAAGATTGTCCACTGGGTCGTTATTTGCATGTCTTTCAAATCTCAGTGGTTAAAAAGACAAGGAAAGGGGAATGTTAAGTATTTTAAATCAAGAGACAAAAAGTAAGTGAACAGCTTCTATGTGGGCCCGTTAAGGTTGATATAACGTCCAGAACAAGTCCCTGTTGGCTGATAACGGCCTTCTATTTTTTTAATGACAAATAATGGAAAACTATGAAAGAACTAAGTATTGCTCTACCTTTTTCTTTCTTTGGAGACTAACTCTTGCTCTGTCATCTGGAGTTCAGTGACTTTTTCACAGCTCACTGCAGGCTCGGCCTCTTGGGTTCAAGCTATCCTCTTGCCTCAGCCTCCGAGTAGCTAAGACGACAGGCACGCGTCAACAAGGCATAGAGACAAAGTCTCTGCGTTGCCCAGACTGGTCTGAAACTCCTGGACTTAAGCGATCCTCCCACCTCGGACTCCAAAACTGCCGGGATTACAAGGGGGTGAGCCACCACGCCTGACCTTACTTTTTTTTTTTTTTTTTGATAAGAGAATAAATAGCGTGACCATAAATACGGAAAACACACAAAGACTCTTCAGCTGCAAACAACAGCTTCCTTGGTAGTGTATGCAGCCTGTTTCTTGTATGGGCTGCTCTAAGGGACCCTGGAGACAGGCCTTTCAGATGTTTGTTCATGTCTCTGATCTTGCACTACGCCAGTGTAGGCTCCAATCAGGCATTCGAGGTGCCTTTGGAAAGCTCCAGAGCACTGTGGCCAGGGTTCACATTGGCCAAGTTATCATGTCCATCTGCAACAAGCTGTAGAACAAGAAGCATGTGATTGAGGCCCTGCACAGGGCCAAGTTCAAGTTCCCTGGCTGCCAGAACATCCACATCTCAAAGAAATGGGGCTTCACCAAGTTCAATGCAGATGAATTTGAAGACATGGTGGCTGAGAAGCGACTCATCGCAGATGACTGTGGGGTCAAGTACATCCCCATCATGGCCCTCTGGACAAGTGGCGTGCCCTGCCCTCGTGAGGGCTTCCACTGTGCTGCCCCCTCTTAATACTCACCAATAAATCCTACTTCCTGTCCACCAAAAACAAACAAACAAAAAACCCTTCGGAATTTTGTTCATTCTATTTTATTGTTGCTGTTACATTACTAGAAATCAGTATTAAAAGTTTTCTCTGTCTGGGGGCGGTTGCTCATGCCTGTAATCCCAGCGTTTTGGGAAGCCAAGGTGGGCAAATCACCTGAGGTCGGGAGTTCAAGACCAGCCTGACCAACATGGATAAACCCCATCTGTACTAAAAATACAAAATTAGTCAGGTGTGGTAGTGCATGCCTGTAATCCCAGCTACTCAGGAGGCTGAGGCGGAGAATCACTTTAACCCGGGAGGTGGAGATTGTGGTGAGCCGAGATCTTACCATTGCAATCCAGCCTGGGTGACAGAGCAAGACTCTGTCTCAAAAAAAAAAAAAAAAAAAGTTTTCCCTGAATGAAATTTGCTATATACTAATTATTACATAACCAGGAAAATAACTAGCAGTATTTTTTATGTTACTCACACTGACAAAAACAAAACATTGTGTAGAAATAGATTTTGTTTGATGACCTCATATTTGTTTTAAAAATTCAATCTCCAGCTGGGCAAGGTGGTTCACACCTGTAATCCCAACATTTTGGGAGGCCGAGGCGGGCAGATCACAAGGTCAGGAGTTCCCGAGACCAGCCTGGCCAACGTGGTGAAACCCCATCTCTACTAAAAATAGAAAAAATTAGCCGGGCTTGGTGGCACATGCCTGTAATCCCAGCTACTTGGGAGGCTGAGGCAGGAGAATCGCTTGAACCTGGGAGGCAGAGCTTTTGGTGAGCTGAGATCGCACCATTGCACTCCAGCCTGGGTGGCACAGTGAGATTCCATCTCAAAAAAAAAAAAAAATGAGAGGGTGAGCAGGGTGCAGTCACTCATGCCTGTAATCCCATCACTTTGGAAGACTGAGGTGAAAGGATACTTGAGGCCAGGAGTTTGATAACAGCCTAGGCAACATGGTGAGACCTCTGTCTCTACAAAACATTTAAAAATGAGCTGGGCCTTTTCCTGTAATGTAGGATCAAGGTAATGAAAAAGAAAAAAATATTCAACATGAAATTTGGAGGAGACAGATATCCAAACCATTATCAGATGCTAATTCATCAGTTACACCATAGTAATACCCTAAGTGTGTGAAGTAAAAGTCTTTCTTCAGCTGTAATCCCAGTAATTCGGGAGGCTGAGTCAGGCAGATCATTTGAGGTCAGGAGTTTGAGACCAGCCTGGCTAACATGATGAAACCTGGTCTCTACTTAAAAAAGAAATTAGGCCGGGCGCGGTGGCTCAAGCCTGTAATCCCAGCACTTTGGGAGGCCGAGACGGGTGGATCATGAGGTCAGGAGATCGAGACCATCCTGGCTAACCCGGTGAAACCCCATCTCTACTAAAAAATACAAAAAAACTAGCCGGGCGAGGTGGCGGGCGCCTGTAGTCCCAGCTACTCAGGAGGCTGAGGCAGGAGAATGGCGTAAACCCGGGAGACAGAACTTGCAGTGAGCTGAGATCCGGCCACTGCACTCCAGCCTGGGGCAAAAAGATAATTTACACCAAAATAAAAAAAAAAAAAAATTTAAATATATTTTCTTAAACTCTGCTTGAAAAAAAAATTCGGGAGAGGCATAGTGGATTACACCTATAATCCCAGCACGTTGGGAGGTTTAGGCTGGAAGGTGGCTTGAGGCTTGGAGTTTGAGACCAGTCTGGGCAATATAGCAAGACTCTGCCTGTTTAAAAAAAAAAAAAAAGTAACTAAAAAAATTTTTTTTAATTCAATCTCAAGACATAAGATCAGGGAAACATTTTTCTTTTTAATTCAAACAAGAAAAATGGAAAGCCCAAAAAACTAAACATTATTGGCCAGGCACGGTGGCTCATGCCTGTAATCCCAACATTTTGGGATGCTGAGATCACCTGAGGTTGCAAGTTCGAGGCCAGCCTGACCAACATGGAGAAACCCTGTCTCTACTAAAAATACAAAATTAGCTTGGTGTGGTGGCACATGCCTGTAATTCCAGCTACTCAGGGGGCTGAGGCAGGAGAATTACTTGAACTTGGGAGGCGGAGATTGCAGTGAGCCAAGATCGTGCCATTGCACTCCAGCCTGGACAACAAGAGCGAAACTCTGTCTGGAAACAAACAAACAAAAAACCTGTATGACCAGGCGTGGTGGTTCATGCCTGTAATCTCAGCACTTTAGGAGGCCGAGGTGAGCAGATCACTTGAGGTCAGGAGCTCAAGACCAGCCTGGCAAACATAGTGAAACCCCATCTCTACCAAAAGTACAAAAAACTAGCCAGGCGTGGTGGCGCGTGTCTTTAATCCCAGCTACTTGGGAGACTGAGGCAGGAGAATCACCTGAACCCAGGAGGAGGAAGTTGCAGTGAGCCGAGCTCATGCCACTCCACTCCAACCTGGACAATAGAGGGAGACTCTGTCTCAAAAAAAAAAAAAAAAAAAAAACTTTGTAGACTGTAATGTGTGGACCGAAAGACAAGGCATTACTGTGCTCTTTCACCTGGAAAGAATGCATGCTGGTAACCGTGTAACTTATCCTTGTTTCAAGGTCTTCAGCAAATCTTGGTGGAATGTCTGTCATCCATGCAGAATTGAGCTAATTGCTTTAGAGGTGATAAATAAGCAACCAGGGCCTGTGGCTGCCTTCCATGAATTTCCTGTCGGGTTGAGGAGGCAAAAAGAAGTAAATATTTAAACTCAAATTGCAATTCATTCAATTAATTCAATAAATACAGTCTTGAGCAATTATTAGATGCCAGATTCTGGGGATACAGCAACGAACAATTCTGATGGGGTCCCTGCCCTGGTGGACCTAGTTTGCCAGTGAGCAAGGGAAGCCTATAAAGTCAGACAGTGGTAAATGCAATGAAGAAAAAGAAGGCAGGCTAAAGGACAGTGACAGTATGCTATTTTTAGATGGGCTAATCAGGGAAGGCTGCTCTGAGGAAGCGATGTTTGAGCCGAGCGGTAAGCGAAGGAGTGGGCTGTGACCATCTAAGGAGTGGTCCATTAGACAGAGGGGACGACAAACACCAAAGCCCTGGGTCAGGAACCTGCTCTGGGCGCAACAAGATGAGGCACTGATTGAGTGTCAGATGTGTGCCATGGTATAGAATTATAAAGCACGTCTTCTGGAAGGTACCTTAAAAATCATTCAGCTGGGGCCGAGCGTGGTGGCTCTCTTCTGTAATCCCAGCACTTCGGGAGGCCAAGATGGGCAGATTGCTTGAGCCCAGGAGTTTGAAACCTTCCCGGGCAACATGTTGTTTCTCCTAAAAATACAAAAAATTAGCCAGGCATGATGGCCTGTGCCTGCAGTCCCAGCTACTTGGGAGGCTGAGGTGGGAAGATCACTTGAGCACGGGAGGCAGAGGTTGCAGTGAGCCGAGATCACGACACTGCACTCCAACCTGGGTGACAGAGTGAGACCCCGTCTTAAAATCAATCAATCAATCAGCTCCCTGGACATGGTGGCACAAACCTATCATCCCAGCTACAGGGGAGGCAAAGGTGGGAGGATCCCTTGAGCCTAGGAGATTGAGACCAGCCTGGGCACCCCATCAATTTTAAGAAATAATCAATTTTACTCAACATTTTCATTTTGCTATTTAGAACAAAAGAACAGACATTTATTGGAGTCTTGAAAATCATCTAAGTTGATAAGTCAAAAAAACACAGCTATTACAACCCCAGACATGTTCCTCTGTAATTTAGCATCCTATTCATTCCCAATATTTTTCTTCCTAGACAAGAAACATGTTGAATTGATGGTCTTAACTTGCAAGATTTACTGAAACACCAAAGTTCTACAGAGTAAAAATTTAGTAGAGAAATAAGAAGAAAGAAAACTACCCAAGAATCATGCAAATTTAAATGTGTTTTCATTTAGTTATTTATTATTTTTAGAACTGAAGTGTCACTTTGTCACAGGCTGGCATGCAGTAGTGCGACCTTAGCCCACTGCATCCTGGAACTCCTGGGCTCAAGTGATCCTCCTGCTTCAGCCTCACAAGTAGCTGGGATTACAGGCATGTACCACCATGCCGGGCTAATTTTTTCATTTTTTTGTAAAGATTGGGGGGGTCTTCCTATGTTGCCCAGGCTGGTCTCAAACTTCTGGCCTCAAGCGATCCTCCCACCTGGGCTGGCATTACTATTCTAATCCAGCCTCCCACTTCCCTGGTAAATCTGCAGGGTTTCCCAGGCTGGTCTTGAACTGCTGGCCTCAAATGACCCTCTCATCTTCACCTCCCAAAGTGTCGGGATTACAGGTGTGAGCCACCATGCTCGGCCTTGATTTATTAACTTGAACAAAACAGAAGGGAAATTCTACAATGACTACCTGATATTATTAGTAACTGTCACTAAGGCAGGATGTGGTGGTTTATGCCTGTAATCCCAACACTTTGGGAGGCTGAGGAGGATAGCATTGCTTCAGCCAGGAGTTCAAGACCAGCCTTGGCAACATGATGAGACTCCCTATCTCTACAAAAAATAAAATAGCCTGGGCATGGTGGCTCATGCCTATAATCCCAGTACTTAGGGAGGCCAAGGTGGGTGGATGACCAGAGGTCAGTAGCTCGAGACCAGCCTGACCAACATGGTGAAACTCTGTCTCTACTAAAAATACAGAATTAGCTGAGCATGGTGGCGCATAATCCCAGCTACTTAGGAGGCTGAAGCAGGAGAATCACTTGAACCTGGGAGGCAGAGGTTGCAGTGAGCCGAGATCGTGCCATTGCACTCCAGCCTGGGCAACAAGAGGGAAACTCTCTCTCAAAATAATAATAATAATGAAGGAGAAGGAGAAGAAACAGTAAGATAAATTAGCTGGGTGTGGTGGGTTGTGCACCAGTAGTCTCAGCTACTTTGGAGGCTGAGGCAAGAGGATTCCTTCAACCTAGGAGTTCAAGGTTATTCCTGGGTTGAGCTATAATCTTGCCACTGCACTCCAGCCTGGGTGACAGAACAAGACCCTGTCTCAAAAAAACAAACTGTCATTACAACTAAATTTTAGACAGTATGTGATTAATGTATTTTATTCTGGAGTTAGTAAAAACCATAAATAATAGTTTATTAATATTAGTATCTTCCTCATTTACATTATGAAGCATTTGCTCCAGTTATTAATAATCTTAGGCCCCTTTTTGCACAAAATATACATTATAGTTTCATGTTATTTTCCTCCTTCATAAATACCAGGAGGATTCCAAGTAGGGAAATATTTTCTAGTGAGACTTAAAAATAATTAGCAATGTTGAAGCTTGTATGTTGCTCAGGATAATCCAAATTTCTTTAATTAATTATTTATTTTTGAGACAGGGTCTTACTCTGTCACCCAGGCTGGAGTGCAGTGGCCCAATCATGGCTCACTGCAGCCTCCACCAACTTCCTGGGCTCAGATGGTCCTCCCACCTCAGCCTCCCAAGTAGCTAGGACTAAAGGCATGCACCACCATACCTAGCTAATTTTTTGTATTTTTTTTTTTTTTTTTTTTTTTGAGACAGAGTTTCACCACGGGCTGGTCTTGAATTCCTGGACTCATGCGATCCTCCTGCCCCAGTCTCCCAAAGCTCTGGGATTAGAGGCATGAGCCACCTTGCCCAGCCAAAATGTCTTTATTTCTACTGTTCTAGAAACAAAACTGCTCAGTTTACAAGCCACTTTGGGGTCTTTGGTGTGTATATATGTGTGTGATAGTTAATTTTATGTGTCAACTTTATTGGGACACAGCATGCCCAGATTAAACATTATTTCTGGTTGTATCTGTGACAGCATTTGTAAAGCAGATTGCTTTGGAGCTTGTATGCAAGCCTGAAGAAGACTTCTATTTCCTATAGCCACAGAGCTGAGACTGCTGAAATTCAAATGCAGAACCTCATTCTGTGACTGACTGAATTATATCTAGTCTCACAGGGCATCTACTGTTAAAGTGAGCATATTGATTGGGAAACGACAGGATCCTGGAAATTGAAATAGGGATGTGTGGGAAGACCCTGATAAGATACATTGAGCCCCTAAAGTCTGATGTGTCTCCCTTGCCAGTGGAAGAGGCCTCCCCACCCCAGTGGTAAGGTTCTCCCCATCACTCTCCAACCCCCATCTCAGGGAATTAACTCTGCATTGCCTGAGGAAACTGGCAAGGCCTCCACTGAGGCAGTTGACAGGCAAGACTATGCTGATTCTGTTACAGGACCACCCCAACATTCCCCCTTTGGTTCTAGCCCTGTAACTAGACCCAAGTACCAGTAGGCCCCAAAGGTCAAGTACAAAGTGTGATCCAAGAGGAGGAATGCGATGCTCCAAAAGAACTACAGCAGTCCTCCCAATCCATGGCTTTGCTTTCCACAGTTTCAGTTACCCACAGTCAACCACGATTTAAAAGTATTAAATGGAAAATTCCAGAAGTAAGCAACTCATACTTTTTTTTTCTGTTTTTGTTTTTTGTTTTGTTTTGTTATTGAGACAGACAGGGTCTTGCTTTTCACTCAGGCTTGAATACAGTGGTGTGATCATAGCTCACTCCCACCCCGAACTCCTGGGCTCAATCCATCTTCCCATCCCGGCCTCCCAAGTTAGCTAGGACTATAGGTGTGCACCACCAAACCTGGCCAATTTTTTTGTTTTGTTTTGTTTTTGTAGAGATGGGAGTCTCACTATGTTGTCCATGCTGGTCTTGAACTCCTAGCCTCAATGGAGCCTCCCACCTTGGCCTTCCAAAGCACTGGAATTATAGGCATGAGTTACCATGCCCAACCAACTCATAACTTCAATTGCGTGTTGTTCTGAGTAGTGTGATAAAATCTCATGTCATTGCTAAATGGCCTTAGGGTTGTTTAAAAGAAATAAAGAATAGAAATAAAATAATACAATACATTTAAAAAAAAAAAACAAAAAAACAAAATTTTACACCGTCCCACCCAGGATGTGAATCATCCCTCTGTCCAGCATACCTGCACTGTGTATGCTATTCACTCATTTTCACTTAGTAGCTGTCTCAGTTATCAGATTGACTGCCATGGTATCACAGTGCTTGTGTGCAAGTGGCTTTTATTTCACTCAATAGTAGCCCCAAAGTGTAAGAGTAATGGTGCTGGCTATTCAGATACGCCAAAGAGAAGCTGTCAAGTACTTCTTCTAAGTGAAGAGGTGAAAGTGCTCAACTTAATAAGGAAATAAAAAAACTCATATGTTGAGATTGCTAAGATCTATAGTAAGAACAAATCTTTTATCTGTGAAACTGTGAAGAAGGAAAAAGAAATGAAATTCATGCTAGTTTTGCTGTCACACCTCAAATTGCAAGTTAGACTACAGTGAGTGACAACTTTCATTACAGCATGTTTGTTATAATTGTTCTATTTTATTATTAGTTATTGTTAATCTCTTCTGGTGACTAATTTGTTTTGTTTGTTTTTGAGACAGAGTGTCACTCTGTCACCTGGGCTGGAGTGCAGTGGCACAGTCTCGCTCACTGCAACCTCCACCTCCTGGGTTCAGGTGATCCTCCTGTCTCAGTCTCCTGAGTAGCTGGGACTACAGATGCACACCACCACACCCAGCTAATTTTTTTTCTTTTCTTTTCTTTTCTTTTTTTTAATAGAGACAGGGTTTTGCCATGTTGCACAGGCTGGTCTCAAACTCCTGACCTCAGGTGATCTGCCTGCCTTGGCCTCTCAAAGTACTGGGATTACAGGCTCAAGCCACCATGCCCGGCCTAATTTTTTTTTTTTTTAGTAGAGTCAAAGTCTTGCTGTGTTGCCCAGGCTGCTCTCAAAGTCCTGAGCTCAAGGGATCCTCTCTTCTCAGCCTCCCAACGTGCTGGGATTACGGGCATGAGCCACCACACCTGACCTAGAGCCTTTCTAACTCCCTAAACTGAAGAATTGAAGGCAGAATCTCTGCTTAGTGGGCCCAAATCAATTAATTTAGCCTGACCCAGCCTTATGTTCTTCCCGCCATCATCCCATACCCTTTGTATCCATTCTCACACATGCTTTCCCATTTCTGTCCATATAAATTAGAAAACTCAAGTAGAGTAGTCCCCTCTTAGCCTAAGGAAATATGTTTCAAGACCCCCAGTGGAAGACTGAAACTGTGGATAGCACCGAACCCTACATATACTATGCTTTTTCCTATATACACATACCTATGGAAAAGTATAATTTATAAATTACACACTGGGCACAGTTGCTTATGCCTGTACCCCCAGCACTTTGGGAGGCTGAGGTTGGCAGATCGCTTGAGGTCACGAGTTCAAGACCAGTCTGGCCAGTATGGTGAAGCCCCGTCTGTACTAAAAATACAAAAATTAGCTGGGCATGGTGATGTGCACCTGTAGTCCCAGCTACTCAGGAGACTGAAGTGGGAGAATCACTTGAACCCGGGAGATGGAGGTTGCAGTGAGCTGAGATCGCACCATTGTATGCCAGCCTGGGTGACAGAGTGAGACTCCATCTCAAAAAACAAAACAAAACAGCCAGGCATGATGGTGTGTTCCTGTAGTCCAAGCTACTCAGGAGGCTGAGGTAGGAGGACCATTTGAGCCTGGGAGGTCAAGGCTGCAGTGAGCTGTACTCTGGCTTGGCTGACAGAGTGAGACCCTGTATGGAAAAAAAAAAAAAAAAAAAAAAAAAAAAAAAAACACAGCTGAGTGCGGTGGCTCACGCCTGTAATCCCAGCAGTTTGGGAGGCCAAGGTGGGCAGATCATGAGGTCAAGTTCGAGACCAGCCTGGCCAACATGGTGAAACCCTGTCTCTACCAAGAATACAAAAATTAGCCGGATGTGGTGGCAGGTACCTGTAATCCCAGCTACTCAGGAGGCTGAGGAAGGAGAACTGCTTGAACTCGGGAGGTGGAGGTTGCAGTCAGCTGAGATCCAGCCACTGCACTCCAGCCTGGGTGACAGAGCAAGACTCTGTCTCGGGGGTATTAAAAAAAAGGGGGCCGGGCGTGGTGGCTCAAGCCTGTAATCCCAGCACTTTGGGAGGCCGAGATGAGCGGATCACGAGGTCAGGAGATCGAGACCATCCTGGCTAACACGGTGAAACCCCGTCTCTACTAAAAAAATACAAAAAACTAGCCGGGCGAGGTGGTGGGCGCCTGTAGTCCCAGCTACTTGGGAGGCTGAGGCAGGAGAATGGCGTAAACCCCGGGAGGCGGAGCTTGCAGTGAGCTGAGATCCGGCCACTGCACTCCAGCCTGGGCCACAGAGTGAGACTCCGTCTCAAAAAAAAAAAAAAAAAAAAAGGAAAGAAAAGAAAAGAAAAGGCTCTAACATTTTGGTTGGTTGGCTCAAACATGGAAAACATGGACCGAAACCTGGCCCATGGTGAGCAAATTGGAAATGCCGTACCTGCCTTGGTTTAATGTAGGGAAAGGAATTCAGAAGCTTAGGGAGATTGGCATGCTAGAGTGAATTTGTCATTTAAGGCCTATTCAGCCACACTGGGAAGGTTCAAAAAACACACCTTTCACCGATACAGTGAAAAAACATAACATCGTGAGGGGAGCACATCCTTGGAGAGTTCTGTTGTGACGGAGTCTCACTCTGTCGCCCAGGCTGGAGGGCAGTGGCGCGATCTCCGCTCACTGCAAGCTCCGCCTCCCGGGTTCACGCCATTCTCCTACGTCAGCCACAGGTGCCTGCCACCACGCCCGGCTAATTTTTTGCATTTTTTAGTAGAGAAGGGGTTTCACCGTGTTAGCCAGGATGGTCTGTATCTCCTTGACCTCGTGATCCGCCTGCCTCAGCCTCCTAAAGTGCTGGGATTACAGGTGGGAGCCACTGCGCCCAGCTGGCCTGGCCTTTCAGTGGAAACTGAGCTCACAGAATCAGGAAGCCTAAATGCAATGGGAGTCATTGGATCCCACCCCTGCCCAGAGTGGCAGGGGCCAAGTTTTGGCACTCAACCAACAGAGGAAAGGGGGGTGTGCTTGCCATGATGAAGAGCAGAATCAAGGCAGCAATCAGAATGGTTTGACTCATGAAGACCTTTGGCATTGATAAGTTTATCAGGGTGTTCCTAGAAGTGAAATATTTTCTTACTTGATCTGTATATACAGAAAATTTCTAGATCAGATGAACAAAAGTTTAACATGAATCATAAAGATCGAGTGAGAGCCCCTCAATGAATTGCTGGACATCAGCCACTTTACTGATCCAGGACCACTTGAATGAAGGGAAGACCTCGTCCTGTTGAAGAAGAACCCAAATACTCCTAAAAATGTATCTTTGTGTGTGTGTGTGTGTGTGTGTGTGTGTGCGTGTGTTTTGTTTTTGTTTTTGCTTTTTGAGACACAGTCTCACTCTGTTGCCCAGGCTGGAGCACAGTAGCTGGGATTACAGGTGCCCGCCACCACACCCAGCTAATTTTTGTATTCTTGGTAGAGATGGGGTTTCACCATTTTGGCCAGGCTGGTCTCGAACTCTTGATCTCATGATCTGCCCACCTTGGCCTTGGCCTCCCAAACTGCTGGGATTATATGGCTCGCTGCAGTCTCAAACTCCTGGGCTCAAATGATTCTCCTGCCAACTAGCTGGGACTACAGGCATGAACCCCTGTGCCTGGCTAATAAAAATGTATGCTATTAATCTTTTTCCCAGTCTTCCCCAAAGGGACCTATAGCCAGGGACCTGTAACCACAGTAGTTGTGCATTGGGAAAAGGAAATAATCAGAACCTTTGGGGACTACTGGACACCAGCTCTGAGCTGATACCAATTCTGGGGTACCGAAAATGCCACTGTGGCCTACCAGTGGGAGTAGGGGCTTATGGAGGTCAGGTGATTAATGGAATTTTGACTCAAGTCTGCCTCACAGTGGGCCCAGTGGGTCCCAACCCATTCTGCAGTTATTTCTCCAGTTCCAGAATGTGTGATTGAAATAGGCATACAAAAAAGCTGGCAGAATCCCAATATTATTTCCCTGACCTGTGGAGTGAGGGCTATTATGGGAGGAAAGGCCAAGTGGAAGCCACTAGAGCTGCCTTGAACTAGGAAAATAGTAAACCAAAAACATAACACCTTCCCAGAGGGATTGCAGAGATTAGTGCCACCATCAAGGACATGAAGGATGCAGGGGTGATGATTCCCACCACATTCCCATTCAATTTGCCCATTGGCCTGTGCAGAAGACAGATGGATCTTGGAGAATGACGGTGGATTAGCACAAGCTTAACCAGGTGGTGACTCCAATTGCAGCTGCTGTATCACATGTGGTTTCATTGCTTAAGCAAATTAACACATCCCCTGGTTCCTGGTTTGCAGCTGTTGAACTGGCAAAGGCCTTTCCCTCGAATTCCTGTCCATGAGGCCCACAGAGGCAGTTTGCTTTCAGCAGGCAGGGCCAACAATACACCTTCAGGTCCTGCCTGGGGAGTATATGTCAACTCTCTAGCCCTATGTCAAAATTTACACAGAAAGACAAACATTGCACTTTCTCACTCATTTGTGGGATCTAAAAATCAAAACAACTGACCTCATGGACATAGAGAGTAGAAGAGTGATCAGAAGCTTGGAAGGGTAGTTGGGGAGGTGGGAAGTAGGGATGGTTAATGGGTACGAAAACAGTAGTTAAAAAGAATTAATAAGACCCGCTATTTGATAGCACAACAGGGTAACTATAGTAAATAATAATTGTACATTTTAAAATAACTGAAATTATAATTGGATTGTTTGTTACACAAAGGATAAATGCTCAAGGGGCTGGAACCCCATTCTCCATATAATCATTATGCATTACATGCCTGTATCAAAACATTTCATGTACCCCATAAATATATACGCCTACTATGTACGACAAAGATTATTAAAAATAAAACAAAATTAAATTCCCAAGGAATTGCCTTTCCCTTCCACAAGACATCACACTGGTCCATTACATTGAAGCCACCAGGCTGACTGGACCCAGGAAGCAAGGAGTATCAACTACTCTACACTTACTGACATGGTAAGATGCTTGCATGTCAGAGGGTGAAAAATAAATCCAACAAAAATTCAAGGGCCTTCTAGCTCAGTGAAACTTCTAGAGATCCAGTGGTGTGGGGCATGTTGAGATATCCCTTCTAAGGTGAAGGAGAAGTTGTTGCATCTGCCCCCTCCTACAGGCAGAATACAGGCACAATGCCCAGTGGGTGTCTTTGGATTCTGGAGGGAACATATTCTTCATTTAGGTGTAATATTCGGATCTACTTACTGGGTGGCCCAAAAAGCTGCCAAGTGTTGAGTGGGACTCAGAACCGGACAAGGCTCTGCAATGGGTCCAGGCTGCTGTGCAAGCTGCTCCGCCCCTTGGGCCATATGATCCAGTAGAGCCAATGGTGCTTGAAAGGTCAGTGGCAGACAGGGGTGCTGTTTGGAGTCTTTAGCAGGTTCCTGTAAGTGAATTACAGCACAGATCCTTAGAATTTTGCAGCAGAGCCCTGCCATCCTTCTGCTTACTTTCCTTTTGAGACAGCTCTTGGCCTGCTACTGAGCCTTGGTAAAGACTGAATGCTTGGCAGGACACGGTGGCTCACGCCTGTAATCTCAGCACTTTGGGAGGCTGAGGTGGGCGAATCACGAGGTCAGCCTGGCCAACATGATGAAACCCCATCTGTACTAAAAACACAAAAATTAGTTGGGCATGGTGGCATGCACCTGTAATCCCAGCTACTTGAGAGACTGAGGCAGGAGAATCACTTGAACTCTGAGGGCAGAAGTTGCAGCGAGCCGAGATTGTACCATTGCACTCCAGCCCAGGCGACAGAGCAAGACTCCATCTTGGGGGAAAAAAAAGACTGAATGCTCAACCATGGCCACCAAGTTACAATGCGACTTGAGCTGCCCATCACAAACTGGGTGCTATCTGACCTCCAATGCCATAAAGTTGGATGTGCACAGGAGCACTCCACCATCAAATGGGACTGGTATATACATGATTGAGTTCAAGCAGGCCCTGAAGGCACAAGTAAGTTAACGAAGGACTGGCCCAAATACCAATGGTTCCCCCCACCCCGCCCCGCCCCCCTACTACACTGCCTTCTCTCTCCCATTCTGTACCTACGGCCTCTTAGGGAGGTCCCTACACTCAGCTGACAGAGGAAGATAAGACAGGCCTGGTTTACAGGTGGTTCTGCACAATACGTGTGTGCCACCTGAAAGTGGACAGCACTACAGCTTCTCTCTGAGACATCCCTTAAGGACAGCAGTGAAGGGAAATCTTCCCAGTGGGCAAAACTTCAGGCAGCATGCTGTGCTTGGAGGAAGAGATGGTCAGACATGCAATTATATACCAACTCCATGGGCTGTGGACAGTGATTTGGCTGGATGTTCAGGAACTTGGAAGGAATATGACTGGAAAACTCTTAACAAGGAAATTTGGAGAAGAGGTATGTGAATAGACCTCGCAGAATGAACAAAAATCATAAGATATTTGTCTCCCATGTGAATGCTCACCAAAGGGTGACCTTAGTAGAGGAGGACTTAAAAAATCAAGTGGATAAGATGACCTATTCTGTGGATACCGATCAGCCTCTTTCTCCAGCCATCCCTGTCATCAGCCAGTGGGCTCATGAACAGAGTGGCCATGATGGCAGGGATGGAGGTTAATCATGGGCTTGAGAATATGGACTTCCACTCACCAATGCTGACCTGGCTATGGCTACTGGCAAGTGCCCAATCTGTCAGCAGCAGAGACCAAGACTGAGTCCCTGATATTCCCCGGGGGGTAATCAGCCAGCTACCCAGTGGCAGGTTGATTACACTGGACAGCTTCTATCATGGAAGGGACAGTGTTTTGTTCTTACTGTAATAGATTCTTAAACTTTTTTTCATTCTTATTTTTTATTTTTAGAGATGGGGTCTTGCTATGTTGCTCCAGCTGAAGTACAGTGGCTATTTGTAGGCATGATCATAGCACACTACAGCTTTGAACTCCTGTTCTCAAGAAATCCTCCCACTTTGCCTCAGCCTCCCAAGTAGCTGGAACTACAGGTGCACTCCACTGTGTGGGCTTGTAATAAACTCTTACTCTGCATATTAATTTGCCTTCCCTGCACACAATGCTTCTACCAAAACTACCATTTGTGGACTTATAGAATGTCGAATCCATCGTAATGGTATTGGAATTCCACACAGCATTGCTTCTCATCAATGAATTCATGTCATAGCAAAAGGAATGCAGCAATGGGTTCAAGCTCATGGAATTCACTGGTCTTTTCCCACCATTCTGAAGTAGCTGGTTTGATGAAACAGTGGAATAGTCTTTTGAAGACTTAGTTACAGTACCAGGCAGGTGACAATATCTTGCAGGGCTAGGGCAAGGTTCATCAGAAGGCTGTATATGCTCTGAATCAGCATCCAATATACAGTGCTGTTTCTTTTTTTTTCTTTTTTCTTTTTGTTGCCCAGGCTGGAGTGCAATGGTGTGATCTCGGCTCACTGCAACGTCTGCCTCCCGGGTTCAAGCGATTCTCATGACTCAGCCTCCCAAGTAGCTGGGATCACAGGCACTTGCCAACACTGGCTAATTTATGTATTTTTTAGTAGAGACAGGGTTTTGCCATGTTGGTCAGGCTGGTCTTGAACTCCTGACCTGAGGCGATCCACCCACCTCAAACTCCCAAAGTGCTGGGATTACAGGCGTGAGGCACTGCGCCTGGTCACGGTGCTGTTTCTCTTACAGCAGGAAATCACAGTCAGGAATCAAGGGTGGAAATGGGAGTGGCACCATTCACCAATTTTTTTTTTTAGACAGAGTCTTGCTCTGTTGCCCAGGCTGGAGTGCAGTGGCATGGCCATAGCTCCCTACAGCCTCGAAGTCGAGGACTCAAGCAATCCTCCCACCTCAGCCTCTCAAGTAGCTAGGACTACAAGTGCTTGCCACCATGCCCAGCTAGTTTAACAACAACAACAACAACAACTATATATACATATATGTATATATAGTTGTAGAAACAGTGTCTCCCTGTGCTATTTGGGCTGGTCTCGAACTCCTGGTCTCAAGCAATCCTCCTGCCTTGGCCTCCCAAAACACTGGGATTACAGGCATGAGCTACTGTGCCCAGCTGAACCACTATTACTCCTGGTGACCCAGTAGCAAAATTTTTGGTTCTTGTTCTCACAACTTTATGCTCTGCTGGTCTAGAGCTCTTAGTTCCAGAAGAAGGAATACTTCCATCTGGAGACACAACAATAATTGCCTTGAACTGGAAGTTAAGGCTACCACTCAGCCACTTTGGGCTCCTCAACACCTTGAATCAATAAGAAAATAAGGGAATCCTCTAGTGGCTAGATAAATGGATTCTGACTACCAAGGGAAACTTGGACTACTACTCCACAATGGAAGTAAGAAAGAGTATGTCTGCAATTCATGAGATCCTGTAGAGCACCTCTCAGTATGACCATGCCCTCTGATTAAGTGGAATGGAAAAATATACAACAATCCAATCCAGACAGGACTATATATGGCCCAGATCCTTCAGGAATGAAGGTTTGGATCACAACACCAAATAAAGAACCATGACCACCTGAGGTGTTTGCTGAAGGCAAAAGGAATACAGAATGGGGTAGTGGAGGAAGGTAATTATAAATAAACACACAGCCATGACCACATGACTGGTTACAGAAATGAGGACTGTAATTGTTATATTTCCTCCTTATTTTATTATGAACACGTTCGGGTAGCAAATATCTTTGTTTTCTTTCCTCTCATTTTATCATGTAACATAAGATGTAATGACTTTATATCATAGGATTTAAGTATTGTTAATTTTGTATCTGTGGTAGTTCATGTCTGTAATCCCAGCACTTTGAGAGGCTGAGGTGGGAGGATCACTTGAACCTAGAAGATTGAGACCAGCCTGGGCAACACAGGGAGACCCTGTCTCTACAAAAATTAAAAAAAAAATAGTCAGGCATGATGACACTTGCCTGTAGTCCTAGCTACTTGGGAGGCTGCAAAGGGAGGATCTCTTGAGCCCAGGAGGTAGAGGTTGCAGTGAGCTATGATCGTTCCACTGCACTCCAGCCTGGGCAACAGAGTGAGACCTTCTCTCAAAAAGGCTGGGCATGGTGGTTCACACCTATAATCCTAGAACTTCGGGAGGCCAAGGCAGGCGAATTGCTGGAGCCCAGGAGTTCGAGACCAGCCCGAGCAACGTGGCAAAACCTCATCTCTACTAAAACAAAACAGAAAAAACAAATGAACAAACAAACAAAAAACAGTAGCCAGGTGTAGTGGCACGCACTTGCAGTCCCGACTACTCAGGAGGCTGAGGTGAGAGAATCGCTTGAGCCTGGGAAGATGAGAATGCCGTGAGCTGTCATTGCACCACTGCACTCCAGCCTGGGCAACAGAGCCAGACCTTGTCTCTGCAGAAAACAAACAAGAAAATCAACAATAACAAGAAAAATTTTACAGCTGTTCTATGAAAATGTCATATATGCAAAGCAGCCCTCAAATACCAAAGGAGCAGAGAAACCAAGGAATGAGGCAGATGAACCAGTTTGTCAATGAAGGGTGATTTATGAGGGAACTTATATGCAGAAGTTTAGTCTTGAGCATCAGCAAGACAGGTAGATCTCAGCATGATTCCTCCCCAGACCCAAGGCTCACCTACCAAAGGGAAAGGGGCTATATGCTCTATAGAGACAACTTAAGGCAACTGATATAGTTTAGATTTTTGTCCCGTTCAAATCTCATGTTGCAATATGATTCCCAATGTTGGAGGTGGGGCCTGGTGGGAGGTGATTGGACTGTGGGGGCAGATCCCTTATGAATGGTTCAGCACTATCCCCTTGGTGATGAGTGAGTTCTCACCTGACTGCATGCGAGATCTTGTTGTTTGTAAGTGTATGGCACCCACCCCTTTCCTATCTCTCCTGCTCCCACTTTCTTTACGTGACATGCCTGCTCCCCCTTCAGCTTCACCAGAAGCAGATTCTAGAGCCATGCTTGTACAGCCTGCAGCCTGCAGGTGGGAGAATCGCAATCTCAGGTCACTGCAAGCTCCGCCTCCCAGGTTCAAGAGATTCTCCTGCCTTGGCTTCCCGAATAGCTGGGATTACAAGCACCTGCCACCACGTCTGGTTAATTTTTTATTTTTATTTTTTGTATTTTTTAGTCGAGACGGGGTTTCACCATGTTGGCCAGGCTGGTCTCAAACTCCTGAGCTCAGGTGATCCGCCAGCCTTGGCCTCCCACGGTGCTGGGATTATAGGCATGAGCCACGGTGCCCAGCCCAAACCTCTTTTCTTTAAGAATGACTTAGCCTCAGGTATGTTTTATAGTAATGCAGGGATGGCCTAACACAGCAGCCCTCCAGAACAGGCAAGAATGCTATGTGCGTCATAGCCTGTGATTTGTGTGGTAACATCAAGGTTGCCTTGACCTAAAGGCAGGATTTATAGTATGTACATGCTCTTACACCAAGGACAGTAAATAAAGTAGGAATCAGAAGGCATTCACAAGACTGGGGTTAGTAGGAAGTCAGTATGGCAGATCAGCATTCAAGATGGAGTCACTTTGGTCTCTGCAACATCACAGTATTTAAGTTTCAGAAGAATATCAAAGAGAAGAGTAAACATCACTCATTCCCATCCTTTTCTGGGAAAGAGTTTGTGCATTTTTGGTGGTACACGGGATAGATGTATCATATTAGGCAGAATTATGACCTTGTTATTGTTGTTATTTGGAAACTAAGTATGGTTTCAGGAGATGAGGATGAGTGTCAGGTTGACAAGGGTTAGACTTGTAATGGTTATTTTTATGTGTCGACTTGATTGGGACATAGGGTGCCTAGGTAAAACATTATTTCTGGATGTGTCTGTGAGAGGGATTCTGAATGAGACTGGTATTTGAATCAGGGCTGAGTAAAGCAGATGACCTCCCCAGTGTGGGGGTCCTCATCCAGTTCTGTCATCCAGTCCATTGAGGGCCTGAGTAGAACAACAGAAGCAGGGGAGGGAGAGTTTTCTCTGTCTGCCTGATTGGTTGAGCAGAGACATCAGTCTTCTGCCCTCTACCGGGACTTACACCATCAGATCTTCAGTTCTCAGAGTTACACCACCAGCCTTCCCGTGTCTCCAGTTTGCAGAAGGAGAGTGTGGGATTTCTCAGCCTCCATAATCACATGAGTTAATTCCTTAAAATACGTCATAGATGATAATACAGTGATAGAGATAGAAGTAGACAGACAGATAGACTGATCAATCATATTGGTCTATTTTTCTGGAGAATCCAGACTAATGCAGTGTGTGTTTTAAGAGTTCTATTGGTGGGGGGTGGCAGTGGGGAGATGTTGGCCAAAGGGTATGAAGTTTCAATTATACAGAAGAATAAGTTTTCAAGACCTATAAGAGAACTGATTTTATTTTATTTTTAAATTTTATTTTATTGAGACAGTGTCTTGCTCTATCACCCAGGCTGGTGTGCACTGGGATGGTCTCAGCTCCTGCAGCCTCGATCTTCTGGGCTCAAGTGATCCTCCTACCTCAGCCTCCCAAGTAGCTGAGACGACAGGTGCATGGCACCACACCTGGCTAATTTTTGTACTTTTCGTAGACACAGGGTCTCACTATGTTGCCCAGGCTGGTCTCAAACTCCTGGCTCAAGTGATCCTCCTGCCTTGGCCTCCCAAACTGTTGGGATTACAAGCGTAAGCCACTGCACCTGACCAAGAGAGCTGATCTTAAATGTTCACACCGCAAAAAAAAATTATGTGAAGTGATGGATATGCTTGATTTAATTATTCTACAGTATGTACATATATCAAAAGATCACACTGCGTCCCACAGAGATATATTATAGTTATTATTTGTCAATTAATTAATTAATTTTTTTTGAGACAGGGTTTCACTCTCCTCATCCAGGCTGGAGTGCAATGGTGCGATTTTGGCTCACTGCAACCTCTGCCTCCCAGGCTCAAGCGATCCTCCCACCTCAGTCTCCCGAGTAGCTGGGACTATAGGGGCACACCACCACGCCCTGCTAATTTTTGTATTTTTGGTGCAGACAGGGTTTCACCATGTTAGTCAGGCTGGTCTCGAACTCCTGAGCTCAAGTGATCAGCCCGCCTTGGCCTCCCAAAGTGCTGGAGTTACAGGCATGAGTCACTGCACCTGGCTGATTAAATATTTTTAAAAAGAGCTGTATTTTAATTTACATACTGTACAATTTGCCCATCCTAAGTGTATAATTCAATGATTTTTAGTGAATGTACAGAGCTGTGCAATCATCACCACATTCCAATTTTAAAATACCTCTGTCTCCAGAAAGATCTTTAAGGTTCCTTTGCAGTCACTCCTTTTCCCGCTTGAGCCCTAGCCAGCCACTAATCTACCTTCTATCTTGATAGTTTTGCCTTTTCTGGATAATCTCTGTTTCTTTCTTTTTTTTTTTTTTTTTTTGAGACGGAGTCTCGCCCTCTTGCCCAGGCAGGAGTGCAGTGTGCGATCTGGGCTCACTGCAAGCTCCACCTCCTGGGTTCATGCCATTCTCCTGCCTCAGCCTCCCAGTAGCTGGGATTACAGGCACTCGCCACCACGCCTGGCTAATTTTTTGTATTTTTAGTAGAGACGGGGTTTCACCGTGTTAGCCAGGATGGTCTCGATCTCCTGACCTCGTGATCCGCCCGCCTCGGCCTCCCAAAGTGCTGGAATTACAGGCGTGAGCCACCGTGCCCTGCGATAATCTCTGTTTTGAGTGGTGTTTCTATAGAACTTGACCATGGCGTGCACTAAGGCCCCTAAAAAGAGTTGGTAGCTCAACCTAATGAGAGTGGAAAAAACCCACTCCCAGAATGAGTTCATTTTCTCAAATTTTCGGACGGGTCTGTAACAAATTCCTCAGATTCAGGTTTTCACAAGGTCATGTAGGCAGCTCCTCCCACCATCTTTCCTGTTACTAGAGGAAGTAGTGCCCTTGGCCAGAAGCATGCAAAGCAAGTGTTGGTCTCTGGGCAGCCACTCTAGTGGAGAGAAAGCCCAGAAACGCAACCAAGATGCAACACCCTAGCAGTGCTGTGCATTTTACCTTTTTTTTTTTTTTTGAGACAGAGTCTTACTCTGTCGCTCAGTCTGGAGTGCAGTGGCATGATCTCCGCTCACTGCAACCTCTGCCTCCTGGGTTCAAGCGACTCTCCTGCCTCGGCCTCCCATATAGCTGGGATTACAGATGCCCCTAACCACACCTGGCTACGTTTTTTTTTTTTTTTTTTTCTGAGACAGAGTCTCGCTCTGTCGCCCAGGCTGGAGTGCAGTGGCCGGATCTTGGCTCGCTGCAAGCTCCGCCTCCCGGGTTTACGCCATTCTCCTGCCTCAGCCTCCCAAGTAGGGACTACAGGCGCCTGCCACCTTGCCCGGCTAGATTTTGTATTTTTTAGTAGAGATGGGGTTTCACCATGTTAGCCAGGATGGTCTCAATCTCCTGACCTCGTGATCTGCCCATCTCGGCCTCCCAAAGTGCTGGGATTACACGCCTGAGCCACCACGCCTGGCCAATTTTTTGCATTTTTAGTAGAGACGGAGTTTCACCATGTTGGCCAGGCTGTTCTTGAACTCCTGACCTCAGGTGATCCACCCACCTCAGCCTCTCACAGTGCTAGGATTACAAGTGTGAGCCACCGTGCCTGGCCCCATTTTACCCTTTCTTTTTAACCCATCCCTGCCATGTAGTCTGTGTGGATAAAGGAGAAAGCGTCAGACAAGGTGGTCTTGCCTTAGAAGGTGCTCACTGACAATTGCTACCTCACCTGTCATTAAACAATCCAACCAGGCAAATTCCGTTTTGAAAGACAAAGGCTCTTTTTTTTTTTTTTTTTTTTTTTTTTTTTTTTTAAAGACAAAGTCTCGCTCTGTTGCCAGGCTGGAGTGCAGTGGCGCGATCTCAGCTCACTGCAACCTCTGGCTTCCTGGTTCAAGCAATCCTCCTGCCTCAGCCTCCCCAGTAGCTGGGATTACAGGCACATGCCACCACGCCCAGCTAATTTTTGTATTTTTAGTAGAGATGGGGTTTTGCCATGTTAGCCAGGATGGTCTCGATCTCCTGACCTCATGATCAGCCCACCTCTGCCTCTCAAAGTGCTGGGATTACGGGCGTGAGCCACCACGTCTGGCAGACAAAGGCTCTTTTGTCAGAATAGCATGAAGAAAGAAAAGAAATAAAAAGACAAAGGCTCTTACTAAATGTCAACACTTCATTCCAGAATGTTCTCTTAGCAGTGCCTATATAGCTTGAAACATAGTCCAGGCCTTCTTGAAAAAGAGTTACTTGGTCACAAAAGAAGTTTCCAAGGCTCTTTTCTGGAACTCAGTTTTACTATTGTTCTTGTTTTGTTTTGAGAGTCACTTTCTGCTTTGTGCCTAAGAGACAAGTATGACCTTCCTGTTTCTCCTACATTAAAAAAACCCCCAGACCTTCCCTGTTGGTCTAGAATCATCCACACCAACGCTTGGAAACCCCGCTGCCTGTAATCCCAACATTTTGGGAGGCCAAGGCCGAGGAATCTCTTGAGCCCAGGAAACTGAGGCTGCAGTGAGCTGTGTTCACACCACTGCACTGTAGCGTGGGTGACAGAGCAAGACCCTGTCTCAAAAAAAAAAAAAAAAGAAGAAAGAAAGAAAGAAAGAAAAGAAACAATGACAATGCCACTTTGTTTCCAGCACATGATAAAATCAGACTCTAAGCAGGATGGTAGCCATGGAAGTCAGAATCCACTAAGGAGTGGAAGTAACAACTTGCCTGCCAGAAAAAATACAAAAAGAAACAAGAAACAAATGAAACTCCAGAATTTTTTTTTTTTTTTTTTTTTTCTGCTCAAACCTACTTCTCTCACTGTCTTCTGCATGTCAGTAAATGATGACCCCATCCTTCAAGTGACTCAGGCCAAAATCCTTGGCATCACCTTTAACATTTTCTTCACTCCTACCACACATCCAAACCACCATTGATGCTGCAGGCTCTTCCTTTAGATGGCAGCTGCCTACTTTCCAGGAAATGCACCACTTGGGTCCAAACCACTAGTGTTTCTTGCTGAAATGATTAAGACTGGTTTCTTTCCTTCTAGCCATGCCTCTCTTCCATCTGTTCTTATCCCAGGATCAAAGTGATTCTTTGCAATGGAAAGCCAGTGTTTCTCCTCTGCCCCATGTTTCCTAATGGCTTTGTATCACACTCAGGTACCTAACACGGCTGCAAGGCCCTATCTGGTCCAACCCCATCTCCTCTCTAGCCTTGCATGCTGCTACTGGATCACTATGCTGCAGTCACATGGGTCTCTGCGTTGCTACAGAACCCTCCAGCATGCTCACTCGGCAGGGCCTGTGCACGTGCTCATTGGAGGCTGGTGCCTCTTCTCCCAGTAATCTCTGTGCCTTCCTCATTTCCTTCAGGTCTCTGCTCAAATGTTGCTGCCCCAAAGGCCTTCCCTGACTGCTCTCTTCTATAGTAACACTTCTTTACATCTGCTCCATTTACCCAAATTTATTGTTTGGCTTTAGCACTTATTTTTATCACCCAACATGCACTTATTTTCCTATTCATTGGTTGTCTGTTTCCCCTACTAGAACGTAAGCTCCATGGGAACAGGAGCTTGGTTTGCAAGGCAGACAGTCTCTAACATAGTCTCCTTTCCCATGATCCCCACTTCCTGCTGCTCAAGTCTTTATGTAATTTCCTCTCCTTCAGTGTGGGTGGGACCTGTGATTTGCATCTAACCAATAGCATGTGACAAAGTGATAGGATATTTTTCCCATGATTGTGTTGCTTCATAAGACTCAATCCTGGCC
>NC_045450.1:34748504-34796233 GCF_002776525.5 Piliocolobus tephrosceles | reverse complement strand
AGTCTTCCCAGAAACTCCGTGGGACTTTGCTTTCCTTAGGCCTGGAGGACTGTAGAGCTGGGCAAGCTTCCGTAGCTCACGCTGGTGTTAATCATCGCCATTCTCCTAGTACACAATCTCTGATCCACTTACAGTTCCTGTGAGCTTTAGGGACTCATTGTGGGAAGAATGAGAAATATAAACCCAAAAGATGGCCAACCCCTGGGCCCTGGCCTACTGTCCTCCATTTCCTACTGCCCCAGCAGATGCTGCACCCTTGGTCCAGCCGTGTACTTTGTGTGCCCTGTACCTCTCTCAGAAGTTTTCGTGAAGCCAGGTGTGGTGGCGCACACCTGTAGTCCCAGCTACTTATCAGGCTGAGGCAGGAGGATCGCTTGAGCCCAGAAGTTGGAGGCTGTAGCAAGCTACAGTCATACCACTGCACTCCAGCCTGGGTGACAGAGCGAGACCCTGTCCCTAAAAAAAAAAAAAAAAAGTAATTGTCCATGAGTTGTCATCAAAGGTATACATGTGAGGCCAGGCACAGTGACTCACGCCTGTAGTCCCAGCACTTTGGGAAGCCAAGGTGGGCAGATTGCTTGAGCCCAGGAGTTCAAGACCAGCCTGGACGTTGTGGCAAATCCTGTCTCTACAAAAAATACAAAAAATTAGCCAGGCATTGTGGCACAAGCCTGTGGTCCCAGCTACTCCGGAGGCTGAAGTAGGAGGATCACTTGAGCCCAGGAGTTTAAGGCTACAGAGAGCTGTGATTGCACTGCTGTACTCCAGCCTGGGTGATGATGGAGTGAGACCCTGTTTCAAAAACAACAAAAAAAATATACACATGAGCTGCCCACACTAGCCTCTGAATTAGCAGTGCCTGGCACTTGGCTGAATTAATGTCCCTGGAATGTCTACTCCCTCTTCATGGTTACTGTCCTCTTCTCAGCTGACCCTACATAGAGTGACTCAGTAGTCAGCAACAAGGAATGTCACTGCTGGCAAAGTCATCTGCAAGGTGATTAGACACTGGGTCTCTAGTTGCAGTTCTGCCACTAACAGGCTGTATGTACAAGGGAAGTTTTCTTTATTTACATAGACTTGGTAAGGGTTTTTGAAATATTAGAGGGCTGGGAACCATTTTGATGATTTCAGGAAAGGAAGGAAAATCGCCTGTTGGGTGCCTCCTGAGTGGGTGTCAGAACCTGGGATAGGCACTGTGGTCATCCCCCACTTGGTCCTCAGAACTTGCTG
This sequence comes from Piliocolobus tephrosceles, assembly GCF_002776525.5. Lineage (NCBI taxonomy): Eukaryota > Metazoa > Chordata > Mammalia > Primates > Cercopithecidae > Piliocolobus > Piliocolobus tephrosceles. The sequence continues at coordinate 34,795,000 of NC_045450.1, read as the reverse complement.
AGATAGGTGTGACAATTGCATAACTGCTGACAGCCAACCCAAGGAAGTCACTGCAAAGGGACCTGCTACCCACTGAATTTCACACCATTCATTCCTTTATTCATTCACTTAGTAGATATTGGTTATTGAGTGTTGCCAGGTATCAGTCCCTGCAGCAGGTGCTAGCGATAATGAGAGAACTAAGCCCCAGTCCATGACGTCGTGGCGTTTACAGTCTATCTAGCCTTGCAGCTTTATGCTGCCTTTAACAAAGGTCCTGTAGAAGAAATTATTGCTCACTCACCACCACTAGCCCGCACACCGCATCCTCCTGCTGCTCAGCCACCCTCTTCTCCACGATGGCGATGGAAGAAGAGATCGTCATGCTTATCATTGACAATGGCTCTGGCAGGTGCAAAGCTGGCTTTGCTAGGGATGATGCCCCCTAAACCACGTTCCCCTCCATTGTCGGGTGCCCCAGGCACCAGATCATGATGGTGGACATGGATGGGCCAGAAGGACTCCTATGTGGGTGACAAGGCCCAGAGCAAGTGCAGCATCCTGACCCTGAAGTATCCCATCGAGCAGGGCATAGTCACCAACCGGGATGACATGGAGAAGATCTGGCACCACACCTACAACGAGCTGCGTGTGGCCCCAAGGACCACTCAGTGCTGCTGACCAAGGCCCCCTGAACCCCAAGACCAGCAGAGAGAAGACGATTTGGATCATGATTGAGACCTTCAACACCCTGGCCACATGTGTGGCCATCCACGCCGTGCTGTCCCTCTAGTCCTCTGGGCACACCAGTGACATTGTCACGGACTCTGGAGACGGGGTCGCCTACATGATGCCCATCTCCCCTAACCAACTACCTCATGAAGATCCTCACCGAGTGTGGCTACAGCTTCACCCCCACGGCCAAATGGGAGACAGTGCATGACATCAAGGAGAAGCTGTGCTACGTTACCCTGGACTTCAAGCAGGAGCTGGCCACCGCCGTGTTCTCCTCGTTCCTGGAGAAGAGCTATGAGCCACCTGATGGCCAGGTCATGACCATCTGCAACGAGTGGGTCTGGTGTCCAGAGGCAGTGTTTCAGCTTTCTTTCCTGGGCATGGAACCCGCAGCATCCATGAGACTACCTTCAGTTCCATCATAAAGTGTGACGTGGACATCCACAAATACCTGTAGGCCAAGATGGTGCTGTCCTGCGGCACCACCGTGTACCTGTACATTGCGGGCAGGATGCAGGAGATCACCAGCCTGGTGCCCAGCACCATGAAGATCACATCATCGAGTACTCTGAGTGCAAGTACATGGTGTGGATCGGTGGCTCCATCCTGGCCTCCCTGTCTACCTTCCAGCAGATGTGGATTAGCAAGCAGGAGTATGAGGAGTCGGGCCCCTCCATCATCCAGCGCAAATGCTTCTAAATGGACTGCAAGCAGATGCCTAGCATTTGCTGCATGGGTTAATTCAGAAGAATAAATTTGCTCCTGGCAAATGCATACACCCCATGCTAGCCTCATGAAACTGGAATAAGCCTTCGAAAAGAAATTTGTCCTTGAAGCTTGTATCCAATATCAGCACTGGATTGTAGAACTTGCTGCTGATTTTGACCTTGTATGCAAGTTAACTGTTCCCTTGCTATCTGTTAAGTACCCTGTACATATCTTGGATCTCAGCCCTTAGTATATGTGGCTTGGTCACTTTGTGGCTGAGGTAAGAACGTGCTTGTGGAAGACAAGTCCATGGCTCGGTGGGTCTGCGTGGCCAGCAGTCAGTCTCCCACCAGTGCAGGGTGTTAATGTGTTAGGGTTGAGTGTTCTGGGATTTCTTTAGAGGCTGGCAAGGGCTCCTGAACCACTTGTGTCTGTCTTGCTGGTCTGTCAGGATTGGAAAGTCTAAGCCATAGGACCCAGTTTCCTTTCTTAGCTGATGTTTTCCTGCCAGAACACCATGGCTGTTACTTGCCTTGAGTTGGAAATGGTTTGCATTTATACCTGTAAATGTATTCATCCTTTTAATTTACATAAGGTTTTTTTTGTGTGTGTGTTTGTGTGTGTGTGTGTGCAATTCTCAGTTCTTCAAGAGATGACAGAAAATTTTGGTTTCTTACAGTTATGTGAGAGCATTAGGCCCCAACAACACGTGAGTGTGTAAGGAAAAATAAAAGTGCTGGTGAAAAAAAGAAAATTTATCCAAAACTTGGAAATAAGGAAAAAGGATAGCCACACATTTTTTCTTTTTCTTTATATATATTTTTAAAATCTTTTTTGCGACAGGGTCTTGCTCTTGTGTACAGGCTGGAGTGCAGTGGTGTGGTCTCGGCTCACTGCAACCTTCACCCTTCACCTCCTGGGCTCTAGCCATCCTCCCACCTCAGCCTCCTGAGTAGTTAGGACTACAGGTGCCCATCACCGTGCCTGGTGATTTTTTTTTTTTTTGTAAAGACAGGGTTTCACCATGTTGCCTAGACTGGTCTCAAAAACTCCTGAGTTCAACTGATCTGCATGCCTCAGCCTCCCAAAGTCCTGGGATTAAAGGCCTGAGCCACTGCTCCTGGCCTGCATATTTTTTCAATATTACATTGTCCCAATGTCTAACAGACCCGTGAAATGATTATTTATCTAAGGCAGTACCATCAAGCAGAATTTTCCACAAAGAGGAAAATGTTCTCTGCCTGCCCTGCCCAGTAGAGTAGCTACTAGCCAAACATGGCTATTTTGTTGTTGTCGTTTTATTTTTTTATTTTCTTTTTTTTGTAGAGATGGGGTCTCTCACCCTGTTGCCCAAGCTGGTCTTAAACTTTTGCCCTCATGCAATCCTCCTGACTTGACCTACCAAAGTGCTGGGATTATAGGAATGAGCCACTGCACTTGGCCCACAATTGGCTATTGAACACTTGAAAACTAAATTTTCAATTTGGGCTGATTGTAAACATTTTGTTGTTGCCTGCCCAATTTTCCGACAAGCCAGATGTCCACAGAACTGAAGCTTGAGAAATGTACATTTGTTCTGTGGGATGACCCTGCTGCCTATTGACCAACTCCTCTTCCTTGCTGCTCCTGTTATCCTCCCATGATGTGTAAACACCTAACTTTAGTCAGGGAGGAGGAATGGATTTGAGGTTTATTTCCTGTCTCTTCCACTGATGTCACCTGAAGAAAGCTTTCTTCCCTGCAATACTTGTTGTCTCAGTGATTGGCTTTCTGTGCATCAAGCAACAGGACCTAGACTGAACCCCTGGTGTTCATTAACATTATGACATAAAAAAGTAAATAAATAAAAATAAAATAAAAAATCAAAATAAATGGCTACACATGACTAGAGGCGATGGATTTGTAAAGTGCAACTCTAAAGCAGTGCATCTGACCTGGGAGCAATTTTGCCTCCCTGTGGAACATTTGGCAATGTCTGGAGACATTTTGGTTGTCACAACCATGGGGGTGCTACTAGCATCTAATTGGTAGAGGTAGGTACCACTGACAGTGTGGGCTGGATAATTCTCTGTTGTGGAGGTTGCCAGTCTGGGCTGGATAATTCTTTGTTGTGGAGGCTGTCCTGTGCATTGTACAGGGTTTAACAGCACCCCTGGCCTCTACCCATCAGATGCCACTATCAATCCCCAATGGTGACAACCAAACATGTCTTTGGCCATTGCCAAATGTCCTCTGGGAGACAAAATCACCTTTAGTTGAGAATCATTGCTCTAGAGAAATATGTTTTTTTTGTTTGACTGACCATTTACTTAGGGGCCTAGACTCTATGAAATTAGATGTGAATTTATATATGAATAAATTGCAAATGATTTTGATTGTGTCTAGTTGAGATGCAAATTATTTCTGTCCAGCAGAAAAGATAACCCCAAAGGATAGAATTTCATTGCCTTGTAGAATATTAACCAGTTTCTTATCTAACCTAGAAATCCCATTTAAATACATTTTTCCACACTGACTATATAAATTTCTGTTTCTCTATTGAACCTGTTTTACCATCCTCCCAGTTCCTTCATTAAAGAACATGTACATGCTCACCCTATGTGGATACAAAGGTCAGAATTTTAACTTGAAAACCATCCTTTGATACTGTGTATCCGTAAGGAAAGAAAGGTGTTCATCAGGCACTAGGAAGTAAAAAGGTTACAAAGCAGCATAAATAACATAATCACACTTTTGGAAACACACAACACAGAGAATAACTCATGGAAGTATAGATACCTGGACCTTTCACATTTCTAAAACAAAACAAACAAAACAAAGTGTATATACTAAAATGTTTCCTGTGTTTGCCTCTGGGCAGAATTAAAGGCGATACACACACACACACACACACACACACACACACACACATATATATATATATATATATATTTTTTTTTTTTTTTTTCTTTTTTTAGATGGAGTTTCACTCTTGTTGTCCAGGTTGGAGTGCAGGAGTGCAGCGGTGTGATCTCAGCTCACTGCAACCTCCACCTCCCAGGTTCAAGTGATTGTCCTGCCTCAGCCCCCTGAGTAGCTGGGACTACAGGTACGTGCCACCACAACCGGCTAAATTTTGTATTTTTAGTAGAGACAGGGTTTCACCATGTTGGCCAGGCTGGTCTCGAACTCCTGACCTCAGGTGATGCACCCACCTCGGCCTCCCAAAGTGTTGGGATTACAGGTGTGAGCCACCATGCCTAGCCAGATATTTTTTTTAAAAAAGTCTTATTATTGCCCTGTTTGTATTTTCTGGGTTTTCTAAAATGATTGGGTAGTATTTGCATAATTTTTAAAATTATGAAATATATATATACACATATATTTTTTTTGAGACGGAGTCTCGTTCTATTGCCCAGGCTGGAGTGCAGGGTACGATCTCAGCTCACTGCAAGCTCTGCCGCCTCCCGGGTTCACACCATTCTCCTGCCTCAGCCTCCCGAGAAGCTGGGACTACAGGCGCCCGCCACCACGCCTGGCTAATTTTTTTGTATTTTTAGTAGAGACGGGGTTTCACCATGTTCACCAGGATGGCTCAATCTCCTGACCTCATGATCCACCCGCCTCGGCCTCCCAAAGTGCTGGGATTACAGGCTTGAGCCACCGCGGCCAGCCAAAATATTTTTTAGAAGAAATACAATGTAATTCTGGCCTCCTCCACACAGTCCCCATCCTTTTCTGTTTCCCACATGCCCACCTATGACCCCCCACTGGCTGCCTATGGCTCTCAGAAGACTCATTTGGTATCTGGACACCAGGTTAGTTACAGCGTAAGTATTTCATGTAGTACAAAGATCTTACATTTCTAGAACTTTTTTACTTTTTTTTTTTTTTTTTTTTTAAGAGACAGGGTCTTACTCTGTCACCCAGGCTGGAGTGCAGTGCTATGATCATAGCTCACTGCAGCCTTGAACTCCTGGGCTCAAGTAATCCCCTTGCTATAGGCCCACACAACCACGCTAGGACCTTTTTTTTTTTTGAGACAGGGTCTCACTCTGTTGACTAGGTTGGAGTGCTGTGGTGCAAACATGGCTCACTGCAACCTTGACCTCCTGGGTTCAAGTGATCCTCCTGCTTCAGCTTCCCATGTAGCTAGGACCACAGGTGTGTGCCACCATGCCTGGCTAAGTTTTTAATTTTTGTGTAGTGACAGTCTCTCTTTATTAACCAGGCTGGTCTTGAACTCCTGGCCTGAAGCAATCTTCCTACCTCAGACTCCCAAAATGACATTTGTGGAATTCTTTTTTTTTTTTTTTTGAGAAGGAGTCTCGCTCTGTTGCCCAAGCTGGAGTGCAGTGGGGCGATCTAGGCTCATTGCAACCTCTGCCTCCCAGGTTCAAGCACTTCTCCTGCTTCAGCCTCCCATGTATCTAGGACAACAGGTGTGCGCCACCATGCCTGGCTAAGTTTTTGATTTTTTTTTTGTAGAGACAGGGTTTCACAATATTGACCAGCATGGTCTCGAACTCCTGACCTTGTGATCCACCCACCTCGGCCTCCCAAAGTGCTGGGATTACAGGCGGCATGAGCCACTGCACCCGGCCGACATTTGTAGAATTCTTATAACATTTTCCACTTAAAAAAAATTATTTTCTGGCCGGTGTGGTGGCTCACACCTGTAATCCCAGCACTTTGGGAGGCCGAGGCAGGCGGATCACAAGGTCAGGAGATTGAGACCATCCTGGCTAATACAGTGAAACCCTGTCTCTACTAAAAATACAAAAAATTAGCCAGGCGTGGTGGCGGGTGCCTGTAGTCCCAGCTACTTGGGAGGCTGAGGCAGGAGGATGGCGCGAACCCGGGAGGCGGAGCTTGCAGTGAGCCGAGATTGCGCCACTGCACTCCAGCCTGGGCGACAGAGTCAGACTCTGTCTCAAAAAAAAAAAAAAAAAAAAAAAAAATTATTTTCTGCCGGGCACAGGGGCTCATGCCTATAATCCTAGCACTTTGGGAGGCTGAGGCAGGTGGGTCACTTGAGGTCAGGAGTTCCAGACCAGCCTGGCCAACATGGTGAAACCCCATCTCTACCAAAAATATATATTTTAAAAGTTAGCTGGGTGTGGTGGTGGGCACCTGTAATCCCAGCTACTTGGGAGGCTGAGGCAGGAGAATCGCTTGAACCTGGGAGACAGAGGTTGCAGTGAGCCAAGGTTGTGCCATTGCACCCCAGCCTGGGCAACAAGAGCGAAACCCTGTCTCAAAAAATTAATTAATAAATACATTAAATTAAAAATTATCATTTTCCAAGTGAACTCACTTAATATTGCAGTTTCTTTTCTTTGTTCCCAGGTGGGCAGCATTTCCTTCCTATTTGTAGTTTCTTGTTTCCTTTGCTTAGCTCTCAATGAGCCCACTGTCAGTCTAGGAACTTCTAGCTTTCGGCTGAAGAGCTGGTACATTCCCATCTAGTTTTTTAAAAAATTGATACATAATAATTGTACATATTTATGGGGTACATGTGATACTTTGATACATATAATACATACAATGTAATAATCAAATCTGGGTAATTAGCATATCCATCACCTCAAACATTCATCATTTCTTTGTGTTGGGAACATTTGAAATCTTCTCTTCTAGCTATTTTTTATTTGTTTTGTTTTAAATTGTGATTTTTTATATTGACAAGCAATAATTGTATATATTCATGGGGTACATAGTGATGTTTCAATACGTATAATGTATAGTGCTCAGATCATGATAATTAGCATGTTCATCATCTCAAACGTTTATTATTTCTTTGCGTTGGGAACGTTCAATATTCTCCTTCTAGCTATTTTGAAATGTATGATAAATTGTTGTTCATTACAGTTACCCTATTGTGATACTGGACACTAGAACTTGTTCTTTCTATTTGACTGTGTGTTTGCACCCATTAACCAAGCTCTCTCCACTTCCTTCCAGCCACTGGTAACCATCATTCTACTCTGCACTTCCATGAGAGCAACTTAGCTTCCACATGTGAATGAGAACATGCAATTATTGTCTTTCTGTGCCTGGCTTATCTCACTTAAAATAATGACCTCCAGGGAGGCCGAGGCGGGTGGATCACGAGGTCAGGAGATCGAGACCATCCTGGCTAACACGGTGAAACCCCATCTCTACTAAAAAAAAAATACAAAAAAATTAGCCGGGCGAGGTGGCAGGCGCCTGTAGTCCCAGCTACTTGGGAGGCTGAGGCAGGAGAATGGCGTAAACCCGGGAGGCGGAGCTTGCAGTGAGCTGAGATCTGGCCACCGCACTCCAGCCTGGGCGACAGAGCGAGACTCCATCTCAAAAAAAAAAAAAAAAAAAAAAATAATGACCTCCAATTCCATCCATGTTGCTGTGATAGGATTTTATTCTTGTTGTGGCTGAATAGTATTCCACTGTGTATATATACCACATTTTCTTTATCCATTCATTGGTTGATGAATACTTAGGTTCATTCCATAACTTGGCTATTGTGAATAGTGCTGCAATAAACATGGTGGAGGCAGGTATACCTTTGATATACTGATTTCCTTTCCTTTGGATAAATACCCAGTGGTGAAATTGCTGGATTGTACAGTAGTTCTATCTTCAGTCTTTTGAGGAAACTTCATGCTGCTTCCCATAATGGCTGAACTAATTTACATTCCCACCAACAGCGTATAAGAGTTTCCTTTTCTCCACATCCTTGCCAGTATTTGTTATTTATTTATTGTCTTTTTGATAATAGCCACTCTAACTGGAGTGAGATGATAGTTCATTGTGGTTTTGATTTACATTTATCTGATGATTAGTGCTGTTAAGCATTTTTTCATATAGCTGTTGGCTATTTGTGTGTCTTCTTTTGAGATGTGCCTATTCATGTGTTCTTTGGCCCTCCCCCCGCTTTTTTTTTTTTTTTGAGATGGAGTCTCACTCTGTCACCCAGGCTGGAGTGCAGTGGCATGATCTTGGCTCACTGCAACCTCCGCCTCCCAGGTTCCAGCGGTTCTCCTGCCTCAGCCTCCAGAGTAGCTGGGACTACAGGCACATACCACCATGCCTGGATAATTTTTTTGTGTTTTTAATAGCGACAGGGTTTCACCATGTTGGTCACGTTGGTCTCGATCTCCTGACCTTGTGATCTGCCCACCTCGGCCTCCCAAAGTGCTGGGATTACAGGCATGAGCTGCCACGCCCAGCTTTTGCCCACTTTTTTTTTTTTTTTTTTTTTGAGACGGAGTCTGACTCTGTCGCCCAGGCTGGAGTGCGGTGGCCGGATCTCAGCTCACTGCAAGCTCCGACTCCCAGGTTTACGCCATTCTCCTGCCTCCGCCTCCCGAGTAGCTGGGACTACAGGCGCCCGCCACCTCGCCCGGCTAATTTTTTGTATTTTTTAGTAGAGACGGGGTTTCACCGTATTAGCCAGGGTGGTCTCGATCTCCTGACCTTGTGATCCGCCTGTCTCGGCCTCCCAAAGTGCTAGGATTACAGGCTTGAGCCACCGCGCCCGGCCCTTGCCCACTTTTTAATGGGATTGTTTTTTTGCTGTTGAGTTGCTTGAGTTCCTTGTATATTCTAGTCCCTTGTTGGATGAATGGTTTGGAAATAATTTCTTACATTATACAGGTTGTCTCTTTACTCTGTTGATTGTTTCCTTTTCTTCTTAGTTTAATATAGTCTCTTTTGTCTGTTTTTGTTGCCTGTGCTTTTAAAGTCTTAGGTATAAAATCTTTGCCTAGACCAATGTCCTGAAGCATTTTCACTATGCTTTTTTCTAGTAGTTTTATAGTTTCAGGTCTTGCATTTAAGCCTTTAATTCATTTTTAGTTGATTTTTGTATGTGGTGAGAGAGGGGTCTAGATTCATTCTTCTGCATAGGGAGATCCAGATTTCCCAGCACCGTTTATTGAGAGTGTCCTTTCACCAATGTATGTTGTCGTCACCTTTGTCAAAAATCAGTTGATTGTGGGAGATTTCACACAGAAAAAAAAAAATATATCAGTTGGCCATAAATATGTAGATTAATTCTGAAATCGCTATTCTGTTCAGTTGGTGTATGTGTCTGTTTTTATGCCAGTATCATGCTGTTTTGGTTATTATGGCCTCGTAGAATCTTTTGAAGTCAGGTAGATGCCTCTAAACTTTGTTCTTTGTCTATTGCTTTAGCTGATTGCATTCCCATCTGACTTTAATTATGTCAAGGCAAGCCCTGATTCCTCTAAAGGTCACTCTTATTTTTGTACTTGTTTTATTTATTTTAACTGATCAATGGGCTAATATCACTTCAATTTTTAAATAAGTAACTATTAATATTAGTGATTATGTAGTTTTGTTTTTGCATTACCTTCCATGCTACATCAAAATCAGGATTTATCAAATTTTCAAGTAACAATGGAGGTAAGAAATTTTTATTTTTATTTTTTCTTTTTAATTAATATTGTTGAGACAGGGTCTGACTCTGTTGCCCAGGCTGGAGTGTAAGGCATGATCTCAGCTCACTGAAGCTTCCACTTCCCAGACAGAAACCATCGTTCCACCTCCGCCTCCTGAGTAGCTGGAACTACAGGTGTGCACCACCATGCCTGGCTAAGTTTTGCATTTTTGGTAGAGACAGGGTGTTGCTATGTTGCCCAGGCTGGTCTCGAACTCCTGGGCTCAAGTGATCCTCCCACCTTGGCCTCCCAAAGTGCTGGGATTACAGGCATGAACCACCACACCCAGCCTGGAAGTAAGGATTTTTAAAAAGCAACTGATGGAGTGACCAGGCATGTGGCTCATACCTGTAATCCCAGCACTTTGGGAGGTCAAGGTGGGTGGATCATTTGAGGTCAGGAGTTCAAGACTAGCCTGACCAACATGGTGAAACCCCGTCTTCACTAAAAATACAAAAAAATTAGCCGGGTGTGGTATTGAGCGCCTGTAATCTTAGCTACTTAGGAGGCTGAGGCAGGCGAATCACTTGATCCTAGGAGGCAGAGGTTGCAGTGAGCTGAGATCATGCCACTGTACTCCAGCCTGGGCGACAGAGTGAGATTCTATCTAAAAAAAAAAAAAAAAAAGTAACAGAAGGCTTGTTTTATATATCTCAAATAAATAAATGAAATGTTTACAATTTATTATTTAGGGAATCTGTGTGAAATGTGATAAAACATGCAAAGTTTGGTAAACTCTAAACAATCATGTCTGTTGATGCCACATTATACTTGTGAAAGAAATGGATAACGTTGACTGGCTCACACCTGTAATCCCAGCACTTTGAGAGGCTGAGGCAGGCCGATCACAAGGTCAGGAGTTGGAGACCAATCTGGCCAACATAGTGAAACCCTGCCTCTTCTAAAAATACAAAAACCTGGCCGGGCGTGGTGGTGTGCACCTGTAATCCCAGCTACTTGGGAGGCTGAGGCAGGAGAATCGCGTGATCCCGGGAGGCGGAGATTGCGGTGAGCTGAGATCGCACCACTGCACTCCAGCCCGGCGGCAATGTGAGACTCTGTCACAAAAAAAAAAAAGAAAAGAAAAAGAAATAGATAACCTCTCTATAAAACATTCGGACTTACGATTTTCATTTCACTTATTTAACCAATAGCAAAAGGGACAAAAATAAACCAATTGCTGATATAGCCTTTCAATTATTTATTTTGTACTAAGAGGTTAAACATTTTTTCAAGTAGAGAACTAATATTTAAAAAGACTTTTTGGCCAGGTGTGGTGGCTCATGCCTATAATCCCAGCACTTTGGGAGGCCAAGGTGGGTGGATCATTTGAAGCCAAGAGTCTGAGAGCAGCCTGGGTAATATGGCAAGACCCTGTCTCTATGCAAAAAAAAAAAAAAAAAAAAAAGAAAAGGCCAGTGTGGTGGCGCACACTTGTAGCCCCAAGTACTCAGGAGACTGAGGCAGGAGGATCACTTGAACCCAGGATTTCAAGGTTGCAGAGAGCTATGATCGTGCCACTTCCCTCCAACCTGGGCAACAGAAATTCCGTCTCTAAAAAATAAAAATACAAAAGTAAAAGTTTTTTTTTTTTTTTTTCTGGACAAAGCCGATAGCGAGCATTGCTTGAGCCAGATCAGTTTTGTGTTGTAGAATATTTACATCTTTACCTTTGAAATCTATTGCCTGCTTTGTTGACTGTTTAGCCAAGATGACCACTAAAAAACAAACAAACGAACAAAAACAAAAACCACGTAGGTTTCAACACCAGCAAGTCACATCTACTTGGTACGATTTTTTTTTTTTTTTTTTTTTTTGAGACAGCATCTCCCTCTGTCACCCAGGCTAGGAGTGCAGCGGCATGATCTTGGCCACCGCAACCTTTGTCTCCTCAGCTCAAGCGATTGTCTTGCTTCGGACTCCTGAGTAGCTGGAACTATAGGTGTGGGCCGCCATGCCTGGCTAATGACCTCCATGTTTAATATCAAATGATCAGTCTCTAGGGAATATGGAATCAAAGGCACGGAGACAGAATCCATACTTTGTTTGGGGAAAAGGGGGATAATCTTTGTTCAAACATAAGATTATGTTGAGACATTTAGTCTCATCTACAATCCAGTCCTAACTATACCAAAATAAAGTCTCAACCAACTCTGATTGGTTTTTCTCCTTTAGGAATTACATAGTATACAGTGATTAGACAGTGAGGAAAATAAAGAAAAACAATTGAAAATATATGAAGAAACAGAAACATGAGATTTCTCATAAGGCCCTGGATAAAAAAAAAAAAAAATTACCAAAAGACCTTTTAAAAATAATCACTATTTGTGAGCTTATTAATACACACAGATCATCTTTTTTTTTTTTTGAGACAGAGTCTTGCTCTGTTGCCCAGGCTGGAGTGCAGTGGTGCATCTCGGCTCACTGCAACCTCCACCTCCTGGGTTCAAGCGATTCTCTTTCCTCAGCTTCCCAAGTAGCTGGGACTACAGGCATGTGCCACCATGCCCGGCAAATTTTTGTATTTTTAGTAGAGATGGTGTTTTGCCATGTTGCCCAGGCTGGTCTTTAACTCCTGACCTCAAGTGATCCGCCCACTTCGGCCTCTCAAAGTGCTGGGACTACAGGCCCAGCCCATCACTTTGTTTAAACAAAGTGATAGGTCAGGTGCATGCCACTATACTCCAGCCTGGATGACAGAACAAGACACTGTCTCAAAACCCCACCACCCCAAAACTAATTCATGCTAACTTACCAAGAAAATAGTAAACAAACCAACATTTTGAACATTTTTACTAATTGTCATTTCTTGTGCTAGTGTTTCTCTCTCAAAAATATGCAAAAATACCACTACAGGACTATCCACCTGTCTCCACCTCTTGCAGTCTTGGGACCAGGAAAGAACCTGGTCCATTAATCTTCAACGTAGATGTCCCTGCAAAGGGCAGGTGCATGCAGCTGCCAGTGACATTGGGTAATTGAGATTAGTCTGTCAGGCTCTGGATCAGGGACCTGAATTCTTTGCACACCAGGGAAACTCTGGCTCACTTGCACTTGTATTCTTCCAATTAATGCTTTCTCTGCAAGGGCTTCCATTGGACAATGAAGAAAATGTGCTAACATTCGCGTGAGTTGCTTCCTCTCATCTATTTCTGCTGCCATTCTGCCATTGTAATCTCCTGGCAACATACATGCATCCATCACTTTAGAAAGCCTTTCTCCAGGTTCTTTATCTGCTATTCTAGTAGAGATACTTCTTGGTCTACAGCAGGCAAAAAAGCGATCCTCTAGTGAACTGCTGCATCACCCAAGGCTGCATGTTCTAGATTTTATAATGCTCTCATGAGATTTAGAGTCTGTGGTGGTGGCTCACTTGCAGATCCCAGAGAGGAAAAGTTTCATTTTCATTCATCTTTATCTGTCTATAAATTTACTTCGTAGGCTTCTTATTGCCTCACAGAGCTTGTTTAATTTGCTCTAATACATTACTTCATTGTTTCTTGTTTGTTTGCTTGTTTGTGGTTTTTTTTGAGACAGAGTCTTGCTCTGTTGCCCCGGCTGGAGTACAGTGGTGTGATCATGACTCAAAGCCTCAACCTCCTGGGCCCAACCGATCCTCTTACCTCAGCCTCCCAAGTAGCTGGGACCACTGGAGCACACCACCATGTCCAACTGACTCTTTTTTTTCTTTTTTTTTTTTAGAGATGGAGTCTATCTGTGTTGTCCTGACTGGTGTCAAATTTCTGAGTTTGAGTGATCCTCCCACTTTGACCTCCAAAAGTGCTGAGATTACAGGCGTGAGCCACCATGCCTGGCCTCTAAATACATTGTTTGCACAAACAGACCTTTCTTCCCAAATAGACAACAGTCTTCCAATATGCTTCTTCTTTTTTTTTTTTTCTTTTTCCTTTTTTTTTGTGAGACAGAGCCCTGCTGTGTTGCCCAGGCGGGAGTGCAGTGGCTCCATCTCGGGTTCACGCCATTCTCTTGCCTCAGGCTCCCGAGTAGCTGGGACTACAGGCGCCCGCCACCGTGCCCAGCTAATTTTTTGTATCTTTAGTAAAGACGGGATTTCACCGTGGTCTCGATCTCCTGACCTTGGATCCGCCTGCCTTGGCCTCCCAAAGTGCTGGGATTACAGGCGTGAGCCATCATGCCTGGCCTCCAATATGCTTCTTACAACTCTCATCAGTATCATTTGAAACATGCTTAAAAGCCTCCGCTATGACTGGTGCAAATCTTTTGTAAGCTCCGGCCCCTTCCTTTTGCTTTGTATTTTAGTAGAGGCAAGGTTTCACCATGTTGCCCAGGTGGTCTCACTGGCAAGGTGAGAAAAGTAAGTCTCCTGTTTGGCTTTGCTCTCTGCAGCTCCAGCTACCACGCAGTGACCATGGGCCTGGGTGCTTGCTGTGGTGAATGAGCCATAGGGACCAGGTCTACATGCTCTGCTGTGAGTTGCTCAACCCCAAGCGCCTGCTCCTGCGCCCCCTCAGAGAAGACTGACATCCCTCCCACCCCACATTCACGCCGTCCCACACTGTGGGGTGACAGGAGGAGAGTTTTGTTGCCCTCTCGCAGCCTTGCCCCCTCACCCCACCCTTTCCACACCCTCAGTACCACCCTGCTTGGTAGGATTTAATCCTAATACATATTACCCTAAATCCCATCTAACTCATCCGAACTTTGGAAAGTGACACACCTTACATGGTTGTGATCAAAACCGGCATTAACTTCTTTTGCTCCAGTGTGCCAAGATATCCTTTTGGGTTTTTTTGTTTGTTTGTTTTTGAGACAAGGTCTCACTCTGCTGCCCAGGCTGGAGAGCAGTGGCGCCATCATACTCACGGCAGTCTCAAACTCCTGTGCCCAAGCGATCCTTCCATCTCAGCCTCTTGAGTAGCTGGGACTACAGGCGCACACCACTATGCCTGGCTAATGGTTTTAAAAATTTTTTGTAGAGATGAGGTCTCTCTGTGCTGCCCAGGCTGGTCTCAAACTCCTGGTCTCAAGCGATCCTCCTGCCTTGGCCTCTCAAAGTGCTCGGATTACGGGCATGAGCCACTGCAGCTGGCCAAGGACATTCTATTTACTTGAAAGTCAACAAAACAGCCGGGCATGGTGTCTGGTCTGGAATTCCTGACTTCAGGTGATCTCCCGCCTTGGGCTCCCAAAGTGCTGGGATTACAGGCATGATCCACTGCACCTGGTCAGTTTGATGGTTTTTGATAAAGCTACATGCATAGGCAGCTCATGACCCAGCAATTTGACTCCATGGTATTCCCAAGGAAAGTGATGTATCCACGCAGACTTGTACATGATTATTCATAGAACCTTTATGAATTATAGTCCCAAACTGAAAACAACCCAAATGCCCATCGACCTGTAAATGGATAAACAAAGAAAGGAGCAAATTGCCAACATGTGTGTTAACATAGATAAAATCTCAAAAGCATGTTGACAAAAAAAAAAAAATTCAAAAGCATGTTGAACAAAAGAAGCCAGAGACAGGATTATTGTACTGCATAATTATACTATGATGTCATTTGCATGAAATTCTAGAAAAGACAAATCTACAGTGATAGAAGCAGGACAGTAGTTTCCCAAGGCCAGGAATTGGGGGATGGGACCTGACAAAGGAAATGTTTAAGAGGATAACAATATTCTGTGTCTTGCTCGTGGTGATTGTTACACAGGGGCCACATTTACTAAAATTCACACTGTACAGCTTAAATGGATGCATTTCATTATATGTAAAGTTGTTTTTTATTTTTCTTTTTTTTTTTTTTGAGACGGAGTCTCACTCTGTCACCCAGGCTGGTGTGCAGTGGTGCAATCTCCCCTCACTGCAACCTCCACCTCCCAGGTTCAAGTGATTCTCCTGACTCAGTCTCCTGAGTAGCTGGGATTACAGGCACATGCCACTATGCCTGGGTAATTTTTCTATTTTTAGTAAAGACTGGGTTTCACCATGTTGGTCAGGCTGGTCTCAAACTCCTGACCTCGTGATTGTGATCCACCTGCCTCGGCCTCCCAAAGTGCTGGGATTACAGGCGTGAGCCACTGCCTCTGGCCAAGTTGATTTTTTTTAAAGCCCACAGAGCCGTCTCTGTTTTGATCAGTTCCCCAGATTCATTGTTTTCTCTCTTTTTGAGTTTCGCTCTTGTCACCCAGACTGGAGTGCAATGGTGTGATCTTGGCTCACTGCAACCTCTGCCTCCCGAGTTCAAGCAATTATCCTGCCTCAGCCGCCCGAGCAGCTGAGATTACAGGCGTCTGCCACCACGCCCAGCTGAGTTTTGTATTTTTAGTAAATATGGGGTTTCACCATGTTGACCAAGCTCGTCTTGAACTCCTGACCTCAGGTGATTTGCCTGCCTTAGCCTCCCAAAGTGCTGGGATTACAGACATGAGCCACGGTGCCCAGCCTCCAAATTCACGGTTAATTTTAATGGGTTGTACTCCCTATTTGGAGAGCGAGCTTCTTGCTGATGGTCAGTATTTATTTATTTATTTATTATTTAATTTATTTATTTTATTTTTTTTGAGAGCAGGTCTCAGTCTGTTGTCCACAGCTCGCTTCAGTTTCCTGGACTCAATCAATCCTCCGGCCTCAGTCTCCTGAGTAGCTGGGACTACAGACATGCGCCACAATACTCAGCTAATTTTTTTGTATTTTTTGTAGAAATGGGGTCTCACCACATTGTCCAGGCTGGTCTGGAACTCCTGGGCTCAAGCGATTCTCCTGCCTTGGCCTCCCAAAATGCTGGGATTACAGGCGTAAGCCGCTGCGCCCAGCCAGTCACTATTTATTGATCCCTCGATATGTGCCAAATGCTGGTCTAAGAGCTTTGCATATATTAAGCTACTAAATCCACCAGCAATACCACAAAATGTCAATAGCCCCATGTTAGAGATGGGAGAACTGAGGCACAGAGAGGGCAAGCCTCTTGCCTAAGAGCACAGCACATGATTCGTAAGTGACACACGGAATTTAACCTACATGGTCAGGCTCCAGAGTTTAGTTTGTAATAACTGCAATACGCTGTCTCCTACTGAATTTGCTGATAGATACCTAAGAGCTAGTAAATTGAGGAAATCAAAGTTTTAATTAATAGATAACACCAGGTAAAAGGAGGAACATAGTAAATGACTAAATATGAGAGCAGGGGAAAGGTTCCCAAATTGGTCAGTATGCTTTCTATACCTGTTTGCCCACTTGTGAAATAAATTACTCCATCTAGCAAACTCACACTTAGGCACCTCACTGAGAAAAAAGTATTTCATGTGCATACACAATTTAAAAAGTTAAGGGCCAGATGTGGTGCCTCATGCCTCTAATCATAGTACTTGGGGGGCGGGGCAGGAGGACCGTTTGAGTCCAGGAGTTGAAGACCGGCCTGGGCAATATAGCAAGACTCAGTCGAAGAGAAGAGGAAGAGAGGGAAGGGAAGGGGAGGGGAGGGGAGGGAGTCTGGAAGGAAGAAAGGAAAGAAAAAGAAGGAAGAAAGAAAGAAGGAAAGAAAGAAAAGAAAAGGAAAAAGAAAAGAACAGAACAGCAGGTTCTTGCCTTCTCTAGAATCCCAAGCCCTCTATGGGAAGTAAACAGTCCAGCCCCTTCTGTTTCTCTTGTTGTTATCTCTGTATTCCCAAATGATAAGCTATCACTCTTTCTAATTTATCAGTATCATGTGTTATCTCTTGACTTGCTGGTCTGATGGGTAAGGTCTGATAGGTAAGCTCTCCAAAACTCTCTCCTCCATTTCTCCTTTGCCCAACAAAATTGTACCGGAATTCTCTATTACATCAAATCACACTACATTTCTAGGACAATGCAAATTTTGCTCACTGCTGAACTAAGAAGCCCACTAAACCACAATTCCTTCCTCTGTTCTTGGAGTTAGTAATTGCCTTTTTTTCTTATCCTGGTTTCCCATCAATTTGTCATTATTTTTTCCCTAATGTCCAACATCTTTGTCTGTCGCTGCATACATTTAAACATACCCATTTCACTGTCTTCCCGAGGTCTCCTTCCGAACCCTGTGCTGTCATCAGGACTGGGTGCTCTCTCTCTAAGGATGCGTTGTGGCTTGTGTGCTGGAGTCCCATTTCCTGTGTGGCTGTTAGCACGTGAAGAGATGGTAGTGATGTTCACCGTGATAATGGTGCTGCTTTATTGTGGAAGCTTTCAGCGGAAGTCACTGTACGTCATTTTGTTATCTCTCTCCTTTTTTAAAAAAATTTCTGTACCCATCCATCCATTAATTGTATGTCATTTATTGAAAATGTATTCCATATGCATAAATTGAGGTCACATATGTAATCAGATAGAATTCGGAAACAGGGATTTCAGAAACCTAGGTCCTAGGTTATGAAACTGCTACTATTCAAGTATCCTTTTCTGGATCTCAATTCAAATAACCCAACTCTAAAGGATAAGTTTATGAGACAGCTGGAGGAGTTTAAGCAGAATATTTGGTATAAATTTGCTACAAAGTTATTAGCGTTTCAGGTATGATACAGTGTTGTGGTTATATGTAAAATTTTTCTTAACTTTTGGAGATAGTTACTGGAATATTTCTATATCAAGTGATGTCTGTGATTTACTTCAAAATAATCCTTTGTGGGGGTGAGGGAGCAAGTTGAAATAGGGTAGGCTGAGCATCTCAAAACTGAAAATCAAAAATCTGAAAAACTCCAAAATTCAAAACTTTTTTTTTTTTTTTTTTTTTTTTTTTTTTTGAGACAGAGTCTTACTCTGTTGCCCAGGCTGGAGTGCAGTGGCACGTCTCAGCTCACTGCAAGCTTTACCTCCCAGGTTCAAGCGATTCTCCTTCCTCAGCCTCCCAAGTAGCTGGCATTACAGGCACCTTCCACCATGCCCGGCTAATTTTTGTATTTTAGTAGAGACGGGGTTTCACCATGTTGGTCAGGCTGGTCTCAAACTCCTGACCTCAGGTGATCCACCTGCCTCAGCTTCCCAAAGTGCCGGGATTACAGGCATAAGCCACCACGCCCAGCCTATTTTTTTAATATTAAAAAAATTCCCCACTTGCCAAAGTTGACCTATCATTTGCCTTCTAAGAGGTTTTTGGGTAAGCCCAGGCACAGATTGTTTTTTAAGGTTTTATTTCCGATTCCACTTCCTGAACTCTAGTTCTGGGGCCCACATATCTCATCTGAGCTACAGCAGCCACTCCCAGCTGGCCTCCCAGGTCCTGCCCTGTCAGTCATCACAAATGCATATCCAGTTGCCACTTCCTTAACTGAAAACACTTTGATGGCTTCCCATTGCCCTCGTGAAATACCATGTTCTGGTTCCTACTTCTTCCCGTTTTCTCTCGTCACAGCCCCCTCCCCGGCAAAACTTCTCCCCCTGCTGGCAACACACACCAGATGTTTGCTAATCACCTACTTTGGAAAGGCTGGTCTGGCTGGGTCCTCTTCCCATGGACTCCTGTAGCATCTTGCATCTTTACTTTCCGTAGCACTTAAACCACATGGTAACTGCTTGACCACTTGACCACTGGTCTGTACTACCCACCAGATAACAAGTTCTGAGGTTCTGAAAGGGCAGAAATTCATTTTGCTTTTTTTTTTTTTTTTTTTTTTTTTTTTTGAGACAGTCTCGTTCTGTCACCCTGGCTGGAGTCCAGTCACACAAGTCATAGCTCACTGCAGCCCTGAACTCCTAGGCTCAGGCAATCCTCCCACCTTAGCCTACTGAGTAGCTGAGACTGTGGGTGTGTGCTATGCCCAGCTAATTTTCTCACACATTAATAACCCAGCAAAACATTTGCCATGTAAATGGGAGTCTATAAAGTGATGAACACACTTTAAAATAGGGTAACAAATATCCTTTTATTTTTCTCTCTCATACAGTCAGACTGGCATAGCAGGTATCAGTGGTACACTAAAAACATCAGATTTTAACGTGTTCCATGATGAAGCAGACAAGATGCACTTCCTATCTTTGGTGGGAAAAAAAGAAATTATACTTACCCTTTGTAAAAGCATAAAGTTTAGAGTCTGAAGAGTAAGACTCAAATTTCTATGGTTTCAACAGGACAGGGAGCGAGAGACACCTCAGTTGCTGACGGCAGGGCATTTGTCAGGATTGTTAAATCTTTATAAAATGCCAGTCAAGATGGCTAGTTCTAAATGAAAAAAGAGCGTCTCAAAAAGCAGCACTATCAGATAGTCATGAGCTTGAATGTTTTCAGAGAGGCTCCTCAGGAAGAGGAAAACACCGAACACCATTTTCTGAGTAAGGCCAAATATCCTCTTTGCCTTTAGTCGAGTTTTCAGGAGTTTGCTTGGTTCAAAAGATTAGGTGAAATTTCCTCATGGTTATCTCAACTAAGATGTTGACTTTGGGCAAAGTTGTAACAATAAGGGTTTTTTTTTCCCCCCTTAAAGATTTGGGTTAACAAACTTACTGAGGATTGACTCTGCAGCTAGGCACTATTTAAGTGCTTTACATGAATTAACACTTTAAGACTTGAAATAAGCCTGGAAGATTAGCATTATGCCTATATCCTATATATTATCTCAATGTACCAAAGAAACTGGCATTATGCCCATTTAATAAATGAGGAAACTAAGGTTGCATAATTTAGCTAGAGTTACAAAACTACCAAGTAGCAGATCTGAGATTCAAATCCAGGCAGTTTGGCTTAACAGTCTACATTCTTAACAGTAATATTATAATGGCTCTTGAATAAATTCACTTCACACACATATGTAAAAATCCATTCAATCTGAGTCAGAGATTTGGATTTTGGTGCTGGCTCTGTCTTTAGTAAGTTGTGGGGATTTCATATAGACACTTCGCAAATCTGAGACTGTCTACCCCACCTGTAAAATTAGATGATTGGATTCTATCAGTGACCTCCTAACAACGTGCGAGAAGGGATGAGAAGGTAAGAGGTGGTGGTTAGACACTAACGTCACAAGGATCTTTGGACCATTCCAAATGGAGACTCTTTAGGAAAATGAGTTGTTCTGCTAGAAGTTAAGGTATGAAAAGTCTCTGGACTGTAACAGATTGTTTTCTTTTGAAGCCCATGGAATCCAAGTAATGTGGCATCTGAAGTTCCCTCCAAGTGCATGCAAAGACACAGGTGGGTTTTCCTAGAGGAGGAGTCAAGTCTTTTATTAAACCCTCAAAGGAATTCATGACTCCAAAAAAGATGAAGGGCCTATGAAATATTTCTTCAGCTTTATGCTCTTGGAGGAAACTGGCAATCCAAGTTTGTAAAGAGCAATATGACAAAACCTGTATTTCCTGATTAACAGCCAAGTGTTATTAGACTATGATGAATAAGACATATTAAAAGTAATCATAACCTGATAAACTGGGTAGCTACACATGCTACTTGAAATTTGCTGTCTTGGACACAGAGCTAAAGTAAAATATCTCATCTGGAACTAGCTTATATCTGATACAGACAACATGTTTTAACATTTTTTTCAGAGTTACAAACTTACAATAAACCAAAGAAAAAGTTCAATCATGAGTTATATATAAAGTATTTATTTTTTATGCACATATTTACCTACAAAATTTACAGAAAATAAAACAAAGCAGAATATATAGAATACCCTCTTAAGACTTCTTAGGAGCAGAGGGTTTTATTGCTGCAGTTCAAAGAATAAAATTTTATACATGTGAAAGCTAAGATGAACACATTTAAATGGCAGCCTTGTTAAAAAGTTTTTTATCCTGTTATTGAATTTTCAGCTTTATGTTAAATGAAATTTAAAAGATTGCTCATGAAATAATTTAGACCTTTTCAAAATCTAATAAACAGGTAAAAGGCACCTCCAGTACTTTAAAATATTTACAGCAATCTCAATAGTTTAATTTTAAGGGCTATTATAGTACATGTGGCTATTATGCATACACAGTATGTCATTAACACTCTCTAAACAGTGAGAATTGTAGACTCTAGTTTGTGGCACTGCTCCCAAGTTATTCTGGTGAAGGTGTAGAATGATCAGTTATACCTGTGCAACACTAGTGTCACAGCCTGTCTACCACAGCGTAAAATCCAGTTATCTAAAACAGTGACTATCAAATTCCCAGACAATACATAATTTATCAGTAGACTTGTATATTCACAAGCCTTTAGGGTATTTTAAAAATTATTAAAGAGGCCAGGCACGGTGGCTTATGCCTGTAATCCCAGCATTTTGGGAGGCCAAGGCAGGAGGATCACAAGGTCAGGAGATCGAGACCATCCTGGCCAACGTGGTGAAACCCCGTCTCTACTAAAAATACAAAAAAATTAGCCGAGCATGGTGGCATGTGCCTGTAGTCCCAGCTACTTGGGAGGCTGAAGCAGGAGAATCGCTTGAACCCGGGAGGCAGAGGTTGCAGAGAGCCAAGATCATGCCACTGCACTCCAGCCTGGCGACAGAGCGAGACTCCGTTAAAAAAAAAAAAAAAAAAAAAAAATTATTAAAGCAATATAAAGGATATTTAGCATTTAAATGAAAACAATGAACTAAAAATAAAACCACAATAGTTGGAGTTCAATATCTAGTTTGACAAAAAGTGTTTCTCAAAACATCTATAATTTCTTACAACATAATGGAGAGTTTTCCTCAGTCTAAGCTGAATCCACTGTTTTTCCTGCAGTATGATTAGAAGTGTAAGAATGAAAGGCACACATAATAGCCAGTTTTAAAGAGCTGTGGGGATGGCAAGCAGATGTTCCTGAAATACCGGTGCAGGAGAACAAAGTCCACACAACGTTTTCCTCTTTGTTTAACATTGGCATTGATTGGCTATTTACAGTAGTTTGCAAAAATACATTATAAAAACTGAATGAGGTTCTGTTTCTAAGTTTAACTTAGTAACATACATACATACTTCATCTGCAAAAATCTTTGCAGGATCTGAAGTACTAAAGTGACACTAATACTGAAACACAGGTAATCAAAAGTACCAAAGCACTGATAATGAGTCACCATCATCAAGATAATCCAGGTAAATATTGCACACTTCTTGTCAGTTGCTGCTATGACCTTTACATATCCAACGCAAAAGGAATCCTTTATGGCTTTTTGCTGTATCACTTATTTGAAGAAAGGCTATTTTAAGTCCCATAACAATGAGTGAAGATTGTCATTGAACATGAGGCCTAGGTTTCAAAATTAGTTTTCCTGTCTGTAAAAACGAAAAGACAAAATTTTTTCAATACACAGTTCTAGTAAAAATAACACTGCTTATTTATAAACCTTAAATGGTATGTGCAAGGAATAAGAATGCTTCTCTATAGTCAAGACTAAACAATTAAGTTATGCTTTCAATGCTTTGTGTGGAGCTTCCTTCTGAGCTCTTTATTTTAAAATACTACATACATCTTTTTTTCTCCTCTTTTCATTTTTTGTAGAGACGGAGTCTTGCTATGTTGCCCAGGTTCATCTCAAACTCCTGGACTCAAGCAATCCTCCCACCTTGGCCTCCCAAAGTGCTGGGATTACAAGCGTGAACCACCATGCCTGGCCTCCTTATTCTAATTTCTGTAATGAATAGGTATTATTTGTTTAATGACTTTTTAAAATGAAGGCTAAGACACTTTTATAAATAAAATAAGCAAATCAAAATAGAAGCTACCTATCAAAATTGTGCGACACCCTTATTATACACTGGTACATGATAGTTTTTAATTTACTTAAAGACAGGGTCTCACTGTCGTCCAGGCTAGAATGCAGTGGTATGATCAGAGCTCACTGCAGCCTCAAACTCCTGGGCTCAAGCAAAATTCTCCTGCCTCAGCCTCCCAGGCAGCTGGGACTACAGGTGTGTGCCAACCACCTGGCTAATTTTTACATTTTTTGTAGAGATGGGGTCTTGCTAATGTTGCCCAGGCTGCTCTCAAACTCCTGGACTCAAGAGATCCTTCTGCCTCAGCTTCCCAAAATGCTAGGATTAGAGGCATGAGCCACCATGCACAGTCTCCCATCATCTACTTTTAAAAACACAATAGGTTCATATGTCCATAGTCCACAAATTAATCTATGACTCTATTTACAAATAACATATATAGCATATCACCTGATAAATAATAGTAGTTTATAAAACCAGTATCTGCTGAGCCATTTTTGGTCAATAACAACCAACCACTGTACTTTACTGACTCTAAGATGCATCAGTTATAAGATGCATCATGATTTTATGCCATTAAGAAAGATTGTCAACTCTCCCAATTTGTCAGATCTGATTGTAAGATAGATCTCAGTGCCAAAGATGTTAAATGTAAAAGATTCTTAAAATCAGTGCTCTAAGTATATTCTCATTATTCATTCCACAGAGAAAATTTATTGCTAAAAAAACGTCTACCTTTCTAAAGCCAAAGATTTCAGTGTTTTCATGCAGGTTTATAATTTTCTAACCAAAAAAATACTTACATCATCACAAGACATATTGTATTCTGCTAATACCGTCCGACATCGAGCAGCTATACTGAATACATGTAGTCAAAGGAAAATGTCTTATTTCAAGAGTAAGCTTTATGTTTTTTTTTTTTTTTTTTGAGACAGAGTCTTGCTGTGTAGCCCAGGCTGAAATGCAGTGGCATGATTTCAGCTCACTACAACTTCTGCCTCCCGGATTCAAGCGATTCTCCCACCTCAGCCTCCCAAGTAACTGGGATTACAGGCACAGACCACCACACCTGGCTAATTATTTGTATTTTAGTAGAGATGTGGCTTCACCATGTTGCCCAGGCTGGTCTCGAACTCCTGAGCTCAGGAAATCTGCCCACCTCGGCCTCCCAAAGCACTGGGATTACAGGCATGAGCCACCGTGCCCAGCAAGAGTAAGCTTTTAACCGTTACCTACATCAAGAAAGCACTTCAGAGAATGAAACTTAATCCTTGGTAAAGGATACATTGATGGTGCAACTACTCTCTTGTGTATTCCAGCAAAGAACAAGCCTATTAGAGTGATACAGCTAATGGTGAAAAATGGGTGATTCCATAATGATGTGAAGAAGGACACCTGTAAAAGAAGAGTTGAAAATATAAAAATGTTAAAAATCTTAGGATGGCTGATTCCTACCTCCCCATTTGTACATAAATATATATAATTTTTTTTTTTATCATCTAAACTGTGAGGATTTGAAGACTTCTAATAATCTTAGTTCTGTGTTGCTGTGTTGTAAAAATAAAAACGTGTATAGACTTTCTGTCTTCTATAAAGATAAATATAGCAGTATTCCCTCCATCCATTTCAAATACTTGAACTATTACAAATTCATTCCTATAATCAAAAAACAACCGTATCAAAAATATTTACTGAACTCTGCATAGAACGAGTGACGATGAGGCCTCTGGTCTCAATGAAAACACAAATCAAACATGATTTAGTTACCTTCCCTGTTTTTTTTTTAGAGACAGAGTTTCACTCTTGTCACCCAGGCTGGAGTGCAATGACACGTTCTCAGGTTACTGCAACCTCCACCTCCAGGATTCAAGCAATTCTCCTGCCTCAGCCTCCCAAGTAGCTGGGATTACAGGCACCCACCACCATGCCTCGCTAATTTTTGTATTTTTAGTAGAGATGGGGTTTCACCATATTGGCCAGGCTGGTCTTGAACTCTTGACCTCAGGTGATCCACCCACCTCGGCCTCCCAAAGTGCTGGGATTACAGGCATGAACCACCACGCCCGGCCTACTTTCGCTGTTACAAAGCTTCCTTAGAAGAGTTGAGCAAACTGCCATTCATAACCTGGTCCCAGTCTAATTTTCATCTCCTGCCATATTTCCACACATATGCTGCCTTGTTTACTTCTCTCCCTACACCTGGCTAACTCCTACATAACCTCGTAACACTCAATTCCAGCATCACCCCTTCCTCCCTGCAGAGGCAAAAAAACAAATTTGGTTTTGAAGCTACTGAGATCTAAATGACTACAGGACATTCAAGAAGGGAAAAACGATTAGTAGCTATCCATAAAGAACTAAAATGAAAGAGAAAGAAAGGGCTGATTTCAGATCTGGACATATCAAATGATAGCAGAAAACAGGCCAATCCACAAGTCTAAGAATATGTAGAGGGACAAGGGTCCAGGATCCATGACTGGAACAAGAGTAGGCACCGAAATGGAAATGTCGACTGGGGACGCAGAGAAGACAAGCATTTAGAGCCTGGGTAGAAAGAAATCAAGTGGATTAGTAACTAGATGGGAGCAAGAGAATCAAGTTACACACATCCCCACTCCACTCTCACAGCAGGAGATGCGCAGCTACGTGTTTCAAGACAGAAGCACCAGGTATCAGATGGCCCAGCATGGTACTGGTTACAGAAGTTTGTCAGATGAAGAAATGAGTCTGAAAATACCAGGAAAGAAGCTCCCAGAAAGATGATGACCCAAGGAAAAGTTAATATTCCAGAAGAATGTCTTCTTCAAACCTCCGAGGACAGTTTCTCACAAGCCAGCTCTGTTGTGTGTGGCCTGCACCAGGTTAGCATATACAGTGCTTTATGTCTTCATTTTAATTAAGCCATCAGTTTCAGCCTTCCTCCCTCCGTGGCAACATTCCAGTGCATCGAAACAGCGGTTCTCTCCAGGCCGGGCAGTCAGGTACTTCCTGTCTGCCATATTCTTTCTCTCCCTAGGTTCTTCCAGCTAGCCACTGGCTCCTGAGTTTGCAACTCTTGCTACAAATACAATTGCTGGTTAAAACTCTTGTCAGGTTTGGGGTTATTAAATACTGAAATATAAAGAGTCAACCCTTAGGTGAATAGTTATATTCTTACCTAATTTAGAAAATTGTATTAACTACATAGTTTTGGGCCTATTTCAAATTACATTTAATTTTGTGTTTTATTAAGATCTCA
Organism: Piliocolobus tephrosceles; assembly: GCF_002776525.5. Lineage (NCBI taxonomy): Eukaryota > Metazoa > Chordata > Mammalia > Primates > Cercopithecidae > Piliocolobus > Piliocolobus tephrosceles. The sequence continues at coordinate 34,768,305 of NC_045450.1, read as the reverse complement.
ACTAGCTGTAATCAGTTTATATTTTTTCCAATTAGAAGTCAGACTCATTTCCCAAGATGGATCTTTTTCAATCTTCTTGCCAGCCTCCTTCCACTCTTTCCCTAAAGATGACTACCAAATGCAGCCTTAAGATCAGATTTTTATAAATGAACACACAAGAGAGTTTGCTGTCTGCCATAAAAATCCTCTATTAACATAAAATTCCATCACCAATTTCCTCTTGCCACCTATCCTTTTATATATCTCCACCTCAGCAGATAAAGTTAGGGAGACTATGTGCAAAATAAACCTCTCTGGCTGTCTGAATTGCCATAGAGACTGATGACAAAAGCCTTCTCTTAGGTTTTTCTTCTGTAAAACAAATACAAATAGAGCTACTGAAAGTAACCTACTTGGTTAATTGCAGCTTAAAGTGGGGAGGGGATTTTTAAGATTTGTGAAAATTACATCATTACTCCCTAAATAAAACTGCACTGGGGGAAAGAAACTTCACTGAAAAATCAGAGACTAACTACTTCCCTAATAAAAAAAAGCCCTGAGTTTGAAATTAAGGCACAAGTTAGTAGAAAGAGGTGGAAATGTGAGAAACATGCTATCAGCTTTCATCAAAGGATGCTTCAAGGAATAACATTATGAAATCAGTTATTGCATTTGGTATAGGGATATTTTTGCACAGTGCCCAATGGGAGATCCCTCAGTGTTTTCTATATTAAACTTCAGGCAAGAAATTTTTTTTCAGACATAAATGTTGGGAAAGAAAAGCTTTGCTAGCCCAAGGAACTGATATATGTGTTATCTTACAGACAATGAAAATCACATAATTAAATGTGACTTCACTGATTAGGTAACTCAGAGACTAATTTATAATCCAATTTTGGCAACTGTGTTGGGCTACATGGCCTATACATCAGTGAGCTGGTTTCCTTTCTGGTTTTGACCTCATGGTCCAACTTGTTTTTATCTAGTCCTGACTTTTTATTATAATTGTACTTTGCTATTTTATCATATGTTTCCTGTAAAGTCATCTCCAGTGCTTTATGGGATGTAGAAAGGTACTAACAGAGATAACTCATAGAAGAAAATGTTATTTTATAATTTTTTTCTCTCCCTCTTTTTTTCTGAGACAGGGTCTCGCTCTGTCACACAGGCTGGAGTGTAGTGGCACAATCATAGCTCACTGCAGTCTCAATCTCCTGAGCTCAAGTGATCCTCCCACTTCAGCCTCCAAAGTAGCTGGGTACAGCATGCGCCACTACACCTGGCTGATTTTTAAATTTTTTGTAGAGATGGGGTCTTGTTATATTACATTGCCCACGCTGGTCTTGAACTCCTGCCTTGGCATCCCAAAGTGTTGGGATTCCAGGTGTGAGCCACCATGCCTGGCCTATTTTAGAACTTTTAAAAGCTGGCACTGATGACACTCAATGAACAAAGCAGAATGAAGAGAATACTCACACTGAAGTAAAAATGAGAGATATATAAAAAATGTAAAAATGATAAATTCAGAAGTGAATGACAAATAACTAAATGTCTAAGAAATAATAGCATCTCTTAGACCTTTTCCCTGTAAAGACACTTAATTCACAACAGCCAGCCAAAATCTTCCTTGAGCAAATTAATAAAAGGCATATTTTTAATACGACAATATCACTAGTAGTAGTGTTTGAATACTTTATCATTAACAAAGCACTACAATATCCATTATCTCATTTAATTATGCTAATGATTTTAAAACAAAACTTCTACCTTTTGTGTCTCAGGGTCTATTAACCAGTTCCAGGCACCAGTAGCTGTACAGACAGATACCACTATAAGAAGCACTGATGAAAGATAAACACGAAATTAGTAAGCAAATACATACTTAATATGTGATACTATCACCAGAAGTTCCTACTAAATGACAACCAAAGAATACAGCACTTTATTAAATGGAAAATGCACTAACTAGACTCAGGAATTAGGAGGCTTGCCATATGGCTTCGAGGAATTCTCTTAAACATTGTGAACCTTAGTAATTAAGGATACTGTTTCTCTTATGATTTGGTTAGAACTTATGAAGATCAATGAAATAAAAAGTAATTCGATGGTGACACTTCAGTAGAAGAGTCTATGCTATGTAACGTTCACTGTGCTTAGTGAAGATTTTGCAGATCTTGTAAACTCAAATTAAAAAAACAACAAACTCATTTTCTACTGTAAAGAAACCATCAAAGACTCCTTTTTGAATGCACTGAGAAGACTGACTAAAGGATTTTGCTTTGCAGATGACTGCCATGGTTACATTAAAGTCAGTGCAGGAAGTATGGAGCACACCAGTTAGTATCGGATTTTCTTTAAGGCACTTAAAGGTAGGGTAGAAATTACTGCCAGTAAAACTCAGAAAAGGTCTTTGTCTCCACTGAGCTAGCATGATTTTAGAAATTCTAAATAAATCGTAAGTAACACTTAAGAATGGTATTAGTAAAAAATAATAAAGGGGCATCAAGACCCAGTTAATATTCTGGAGATGATGACCGTTGCCTGTCTTTCAGTTAGGATGCATACATTTTTCAAATGTGGAAATCCAGTTTCCAAGAGCAACAGAAATATAGCAAATATAGAAAAACAGGATCAAAATATCAAAACTATGTTCTGAACTCAGAACAGACTTAACTCAATTTCTTACAATTCTGTATTTGCAGAAATACACGCACCATATTACACATGTATGTTTTAAAAAAATAAGCAAAAGCAAAATCAATACACTAGAAAGGACCTCATACACATGCTTTATTTGGCTGTTCAGAGAAAAAGTAAGTATATTTATATCACCTTTTATAAGATAGGGCAGTATCATATACATTTTAAAAGATATTCAATTAACAGTGAAACATAGGTTTTGGGGATAATTCCTAGGTAAACCAGAGAACCTAGGAAAATCATTACCTGTAAATTCTGACCAACCAGAATTCTCACAGCATACTAATAAAACTTTGCAAATAGATTTAATAAAAATTACACAAAAAATCTTGCCAGATCCTTAGCTTCAATAGTGCTTTTTTGGTCCAGCAAACCGATTTACGCTTTGAAATAAAGTAAATCCTCAATGTGTGCTACTACACTTCCTTCTTGATAGGAATTAAATTTAAATAATGATCATCCAAGAAATTAAAACTATTTGGCCCGGTGTGGTGGCTCACACCTGTAATCCTAGCACTTTGGGAAGCCTCACCTGTGGTGAGGAGTTTGAGACCAGCCTGGCTAAAATGGAGAAACCTCGTCTCTACTAAAAATACACAAAAAAATTAGCTGCACGTGGTGGCAGGCACCTGTAATCTCAGCTACTGGGGAGGATGAGGCAGGAGAATCACTTGAACCTGGGAGGCAGAGGTTGCAGTGAGCCGAGATGGCGCCACTGCACTCTAGCCTGGGCAACAGAACGAGACTCCATTCCAAAAAACAAACAAAAACTATTCCAAACACATACTAACAAAGCATTTTGTTTGATGATCTCATGGTTCCTATATTTGTCCACATTTCCTATATATTTCCATGGGCAAGTAATCACCGTTCAAATTATATTTTGTAGCACTCATGATACTTATGAATAGATACTAATAATGTGAATTTCTTTTCTAGGTCAGACTTCAAAGCAGCAGTTATGCTTTGTTAAAAATCAACTAAGGGTAATTTTGTAACTTTTCCAAGTATACATTAAATAACATGACTTTACTATTTTTTTTTTTTTTTTTTTTTAAAACACGGGGTCTCCCTCTGTTCCCTAAGCTGGAGTGCAGTGAACACAGCTCACTTAGCTCACTACAGCCTCAACCTCCTGGGATCAAGTGATCCTCCCAAGTTGCTAGGACCTCGGGGTGTGCCACCATTCCTGGCTAAATTTTTTTTTTTCTTTGAGTAGAGATGGGGTCTCTCCATGTCACCCAGGCTGATCTCAAACTCCCATGCTCAAGCAATCCTCCCGTCTTGGCCTCCCAAAGCACTGGGATTTTTTTTTTTTGGAGACGGAGTCTCCCTCTGTCGCCCAAGCTGGAGCGCAGTGGCCGGATCTCAGCTCATCGCAAGCTCCGCCTTCCAGGTTTATGCCATTCTCCTGCCTCAGCCTCCTGAGTAGCTGGGACTACAGGCCCCCACCACCTCACGCGGCTAGTTTTTTGTATTTTTTAGTAGAGACAGGGTTTCACCGTGTTAGCCAGGATGGTCTCGATCTCCTGACCTCGTGATCTGCCCGTCTCGGCCTCCCAAAGTGCTGGGATTACAGGCTTGAGCCACCGCGCCCGGCCAGCACTGGGATTTTTATGCGCGTGACTCCCTGCGCCCTGCCAATAGGAGGATTCTTCTTACTAAAATTTTATTCCAATAGTTTGTATGCAAATTATAAAACTGCCAAACGGGCTAGTGAAATTTTTATTAGGTATGTCTTTATCAAAGTTGTAATAGTTATTTAAAAATTTAAATATTTTTATTATTTATTTATTGAGACTGGGTTTTGCTCTTGTCGCCCAGGCTGGAGTGCAAAGGCGCAATCTCGGCTCACTGCAATCTCCGCCTCCCGGGTTCAAGCGATTCTCCCACCTCAGCCTCCTGAGTAGCTGCGATCACAGGCGGTGCCACCATGACCGGTTAATTTTGTATTTTTTCAGTAGAGACGGGGTTTCACCGTGTTGGCCAGGCTAGTCTTGAACTTCTGACCTCAGGTGATCCGCCTGCCTGGGCTTCCCAAAGTGCTGGGAATACAGGTGTGAGCTACAGCGCCTGGCCAAAAATATGTTTTTTTAATGCAAAAACAAAAACAACCACACGACACAAGACTGTCCTTTTGGGAAGGCCAGTTACAATTTCCTTTTCTTAAAAATTTCTTCATAAGGCATTGTTCACAATGTTAAATAAATTTATGCAAACATTTTACATAAAAGCAAATCATTCCTACATAAGGATAAAATTATCAATTGTTAGTTTTCCCTTAAAATAACATTCAGGAACTTACTTCTCCAACGTCCAGTAGCAGGTTGCAAACAATGAATATATTCAGTAAGTCTCCTCTCAAAAGCCTTGAGATCTAGGTAGAAAGATGTCAATTTTCCAATTAGCCACTCTTACTCGTCTGACGAAATGTCACACAGTATTTACCTAACATTAAGACAACACGTGAGATACTCTTAACTGCTTCAGGTCTTACACACTAACTTCCATGTATCACTCCACTGTTTATTTCATTTACTACGACAGCTTTTTAAGCACTTAACAAAAACATTAGAGTTCTTTAATTCCAATTTCTCATATAAGAAAACTTGCTGATTCACTTTTAGAAGCTTCATAAAAATCGTATGGGGAGAAATTAAGCAGCTGCCTCAGCCAGCGCCAAAAGCGAACATTTTCAGGGTTGCAAATAAAATTAAAATACAGTTTTAGCTCTCCGGGAATCAAGAACTTCCTATTAGAACCACGTAGTGCCTAACATCAAAGTCTTCGAGGTCTACCTGACTGCAATTACCCGCCTCCTGTTTCCAGCTCTTATATTTAATTAATGGCTACGCTGTCTGGCCTTACCAGACTTCTTGACACTGATAGCGGGTGGGTGTGGAAAGACATTCCCCTTGCCCCCTCCGAAGGGGGTACAGGTGATCTTCGTGGCGCCCAGGCAGCGCCTAGTTCTAGAAGACAGGGGCGTCTAAGCTGCTCCGAGTGGTGTACTTTAAACTTTAAAAAACCGAGCAGCACTTCCTAACCTTGGCAGTTACCGGAAACCACCGTAGGAATCAGGGATACAACTCGCGGGGCTGTGAGAATGAAATGAAATGAATTAGCAGGCTGCAATGCACGGAGTGCAAGTGTCTGCCAATGAATAGAAAACCAAAATAGTAGCTGGCGAGGAGCTCGACCCTCTAGGCTTGTGGGGACAGAGGGAGCTGAGGCACCGCCCCCCCGGGTCCGGCCAGGTACGGCTGCCTCCGCGCCCCCAAGCTCCGGGCCCCGAGCTCCATCCTCTGCGGCCTCCTCCCGGGGCGGGGGTCTTCACGACGCCGGCCCCTCAGGAGCGCCGCCAGCTTCCGAGAGGAGACGTGGGACAGGCCCGGGCGGCCCACCCTACCTTCCGCCTGCTCCAGCGAGTTCATGTCTGGCGGCAGCTCAGCTCACCGCCGCGGCACCGTCCGCATCGCAGCTTCCGCGGCCCCCGCCCGGTCCGCAGCGCCAACTCCCACCTCCAACCGCTCCCCACTGCCCCTCCCCGTCGCACCGCCTCTTGCCTATACCCGCTACGCTCATTGGATTCCTCTACTAGACCACCAACTAAGACGGCTTTCTATTGGCTCTCTCTTGCACCGGCCTCGGAGCCTAGCGTTGGACGGTCAGCCGGAGGGACCAAGAACTGCCTGCGGCCAGGCGAGCGTAACGCTGGCGCCGCCTCCTGCCGCGGGGAGGAACTGCAGCCCTCCGGAGCCAGTTCGTTCATTCATTTATTCCCCGTTCGCCGCTTGGTTCTTTCATTCCTCAAATGTTAATTGAGCGCCCACTACCTTCCAGGCATTATTCTGGTCGCTAGCGAGGGTTACAGAAATCAAAGAGCTGGTTCTGTCCTCAAGGATCTCAAGGAGTAATGAAATCTGTACAGAACTAACTAGAACCCTAAATAACCAGCTTCCTTAATTATGGTATCCTAGATAACCAACTCCTTAAGTAAACACTTCTCTCTTGGTTACTTTCTTCTCACATCACCTAACTTTCATAATTCATAAATGAGGCAAAGTTTAAGCCCAAATACCTATAGCTTAAGAAGAGAGCTGTAAGGGTTTGACTACATTTATATTTGATCACAAGGCCTGCTTGTTCATTTATTGGTGGCATTCTTTCGTTCAAAACCATTTTATTGCCTAACATGCTAGACACTGTATTGATACGGGTATGAGCCAGATAGACAGGATTCCTGCCCACAAGGAGGAAGGGTTACAGCAGGCAACAAACATGCAAATAAGAAATTTATTTCAAATAAGAATATTTCTGTTAAAATGGAGATCCTGGCCGGGCGCGGTGGCTCACGCCTGTAATCCCAGCACTTTGGGAGGCTGAGGCGAGTGGATCACTTGAGGTCAGGAGTTGAGACCAGCCTGGGCAACATGACAAAACCCTGTCTCTACTGAAAATACAAAAAAATTATCGAGGCGTGGTGGTGCATGCCTGTAATCCCAGTTATTTGGGAAGCGGAGGCACGAGAGTCACTTGAACCCAGGAGACAGAGGTTGCAGTGAGCCACTGCACTCCAGCCTGGGTGATGGAGTGACACTGTCTCAAAAAAAAAAAAAAGATCCTAAGACTGATGGACTAGATTTTTTTGTGGCAGTAACATACCAACTTATAAACAAGACCTAAGGTCCTGCCAGGCAAGGGTTAAGTCACTCACCCAGACGCTTAAAGAATAAACTATGTTCTAACTGCCACAATGTTCGTTTTTTTCCTCTAGCAGCTAAACAAGCAATATTAAAACAATTGCAGCTTACCAGCTACAAGTCACTGACTAACTGATCCCTTTGTTCCACAAGCCATAACTCCTGCTTTGATTAGACAAGAGACTGATTTCAGTAACTCTCCTGATAAGAGACCACTCACCACAGACTGGCCCTAGCCAGTTTGCAGAGGCTGCACACTGAGTGCCTTTATGTTCTCTAGTTTGCCTTTTGACATAATGCATTTAAATGTTAAGTCTCTACCCCACAGTGAACATGTGACCCACGTAACATGCATGTTTGTTTATTATGCATGTGTGCACCTCTCTTTCCTGAATATTCATAGCTTCTCCTATAACCTGTTAAATATGTATACTTGGCCAACCCATTTGGCATAAGTTCCTGCTTCACCCTTCTCTCCTTCAAAGTGCCTGCTTTTGTCTCTGCCAGAGACCATACTTCCCAGCTTATCAGGATGGCCAGCCTGCAGGCTCCAACCCTTCAGAAATAAACCTCTTCAGGCCGGGCACAGTGGCTCATGCCTGTAATTCCAACAATTTGGGAGGCTGAAGTGGGAGGATCACTTGAGTCCAGGAGTTCCAGACCAGCCTGGGTGGTCTCTGCAAAAAACAAAAAACAAAACTTTTAAAAATTAGTTGGGCATGGTGGCATGTGGCTGTGGTCCTAGCTACTCAGGGGGCTGAGGGAGGAAGATTGCTTGAGCCCAGGAGTTCAGCGCTGCAGTGTTTTGATTGCACCACTGCACTCCAGCTGGGGCAATAGAGCAAGACCCTGTCTCAAAAAACAAACAAACAAACAAACAAACAAACAGAAATAAAGCTCTCCTCCTCAAATTTATGAACCTCATAATTCTTTAGTTGACAGTTCTATGGAGGGAGTAACAGTAATAGGGTACAGTGAGAAAAAGGAAGGTTAGCAGAAGCTCTTGCTCTGGGAGGGCGTCATGAGGCAGAGGCATTTGAGCTGAGAACCAAAAGATGGATGAGAAGAATCCAGCCATGCAAAGATGAGGGCTAGGAAGATTCTAAGCAGCACTGCAATTTTCCCCCATTGGTATTTTGTGTATTTAATTCATCCCCAACCTTCCTCCTTCCCCTTTGTCAGCAGAATTAATTGACACTCCCTACCACTTCATTTTGAAGGTTCCTCTACTATAGCACTTTTCAGTTTTCCATTTAAGGAGCCTTCCTTGGGACCAAACCCTTTCCATGCGTTATCACCCTTAACCATTTCAGGTGATTTTTTTAAAAACTGTGGGTTGAAATGTATGAGAGGTTGGTAAAATCTATGTACTGAGTCATGACTATTATTATTATTTTTAATTTTTTTGTAGGTACATGGTAGCTGTTTATGGGGTACATGATGACTACTTTTTTTTTTTTTTTTAATGAATTAAGGCCAGACACTGTGGCTCACACTTGAGACAAGCCTGGGCAACACGGCAAAACCCTATCTCTACAAAATATACACAAAATTAGCTGGGCATGGTGGTGTGTGCCTGTGGTCCCAGCTACTTGTGAGGCTGTGGTGGGTGAATCATTGGAGTCCAGGAGGCAGAGGTTGTAATGAGCTGAGATCACACCACTGCACTTCAGCTTGGGTGACAGAGTGATACCCTGGCAAAAAAAAAAAAAAAAAAAAAACCACTAAAAAGAAACTTAATTGGAAGTTAGGATATGTGGTTTCATGGCCCGTTGTTTCTGTGGTGTGTGGGTATGTGTGCATGCTCACCGTGTTCTCATCACAGTACAAAGCATATACCTGAGAGTTCCAGTTAAAAAAAGTTTGAAAGTTCGAAAGTCATCAAGGCCCATTTCACAACAGAGAAAGTAAAAATCAGTTTGCCCGGATCTCACAATTATTGTCATAGCCTGAATTTAAGCCCTAAGTCAAACTACCCCTTTTGACTTCTTGCTCAATGTTCCATTTCTCCATCTCCAAGTCTAATTCATCACATTTCCCTTCGGCACGCAGCAGTGCTTAGAGAATGGCTATTGAACATCTGTTATATGACAGGCTCTCCTGGGCTAGATCCTGGGGAGGTGAGGAGTGAAGACAGACTGATGAATAGGGCATTGCAAAGCATTATGGTGAGTGGAAGCTTTGCTAACTTGCCTTCAAAAGGGACAGTTCTGTTAACTGCAGGGCTTTTGTTTGCCTGAAGGGGGTGTGCAATTTTCTAGCAAGAGCTTAGGACAACAGAGGGAACAGTAAGAGCTACCTCCTGGGGTGTTGCCTCTCTATCCTTCACTCTCAACTGTGCTCAAATAAATGTTGAACATGCTTTTGAAAGGGCGTATGTTATTCGCCTGTCATTGGCATCTACATTTATGGATAGAGGGATTGGGGGACATAGGGGAGGGAGACAGGAAAATACGGTCTTACAGTCAGGTTAAGGAACTTGGACCATGAGGTAGGTGGAGAGATGAAAAGGAACAGATATCAGAACTTCATATACATGAGACTTGGCAAGGAGAAGATAGTAACACATATTTAAGGAAGACATGTTCCAGGCACTAGGGTATGAGCTGAGGGTGCAAAGATCTGTGAGACTCACTCCTACTGTCTATAAAGGCAGAGTTTATTGTAAAAACAAAAGAAGACAAAACACTAATGACTCTTAAAACAGCAGTGATAAGATGAAGATCAGTTGCTAAGGGGGATAGTCTATAAAATAGCTGAAGTCGGTTATCTTTTACTAGGGGGTTGCCACTCTGCCTTTTATTAGTTCAGGAGCATTAAATCTTCTTTAAACCTCACAACAACAGCTATATGAGCCAAAGGGTGCTATCAAATTCATTTTAGAGATGAATTTATAGATGAGTAGATGAGTTGATCAATCCTGAACCCTGTAGCTGGAGATATATTCTTTCTCGTTCTCTCTTTCCACGTGGTACATCAGATCACATAGCAAACCCTATTAGCTCTACCCTCAACATATATTAAACATTTCAGCCTGGACAACACAGTGAGACTGTGTCTCTGAAGAAAATAATAGTTGGACATGGTCCCAGCTACTGGGAAGGCTGAGGTAGGAGGCTTACTTGAGCCTGGAAGGTTGAAGTTGCAGTAAGCTATGATCACACCATTGCACTCTAGCCTGGGTGACAGCAAGACCTTGTCTCAAAAACAACAAAAACAACAACAAAGAATCACTTCCCACCACCTTCATTACTACCTGGCCCACAGCACCATTTAGGCTTGCTTACTACAGTGGCCTCTAACTGGCTTCCAGCTTCTACTCCATCTCCAACAGTGCTTTGTAAAACATTAAAAGATAGCATGGTTGTCCTGCTCAAAACCCTCTGGTGGCTCCCTAAAATGACCATAACAGTGACAGTGATCATCAGACAGTTTCTCCTGCTGTACCTTGTAAAATAATTTTGACAAGATTATATACCACATCACATGTTTTTAAAATGACATCACAAATCTTCATCATGGGTTTAAATACTTGGAAAATATGTAATTTCTGGTAAATTGTAGATATTGACATTTGGAAAGAAAGCTATTGCATCATTCCCTTTTTTTTTTTTTGAGATGGAGTCTCACTTTGTTGCCCAGGCTGGAGTGCAGTGGCCTGATCTCGGCTCACTACAACCTCTCCCTCGCCGATTCAAACGATTCTCCTGCCTCAGCCTCCCTGAGTAGTGGGACTACAGGCACGTGCCACCATGCCCGGCTAATTTTTGTATTTTTAGTAGAGATGGGGTTTTGCCATGTTGGCCAGTCTGGTCTCCAACTTCTGAACTCAGGTCATCTGCCCGCCTTGGCGTCCCAAAGTGCTGGGATTACAGGTGTGAGCCACTGCACCTGGCCCATTGCATCATTCTTTTAAATGTATTCAATGGAATAGAAATACCACGGCAGGTTGACATTCACTACCATCCTTTAAAAAATATATGAATATCTCAGCTGGGGGTGGTGGCTCACACCTGTAATCCCTGCACTTTGAGAGGCCAAGGTGGGCTGATCACTTGGGGTCAGGAGTTCGAGACCAGCCTGGCCAACATGGCAAAATCCTGTCTCTACCAAAAAATATAAAAATTAGCCAAGTGTGGTGGGGTGTGCCTGTAGTCCCAGCTACTTGGGAGGTTTACACACAAGAATCACTTGAACCCAGGAGGTGGAGGTTGCAGTGAGCTGAGATCACGCCACTGCACCACTGCACTGCAGCCTGGGAGACAGGGTGAGACCCTGTCTCAAAAAAGAAAAAATGAGTATCTCTTATGAACATAGACAAAAAATTCTCAAAAATAATTAGCAAATCAAATTCAGCAGCATATCAAAAATATTATACCCCATGATGAAGCGTGATTTATCCCAGGAATGCAAAGTTAGCTTAGCATCAGAAAATGAGTTCACATAATATGTCGTATCAGTAGAAAAAAAGACAAAAACCACACAATTTGATAAGGATGCACTCATGTATTGCTAGTAGGAATTTAAAATGGTGTAGTCACTTTGGAGAATAGTTTGGCAGTTCCTCAAAAAGGGGAACATGAGATAAACATACAGTTACTATATGAACCAGCAATTCTTCTCTTAGGTATATATCCAAGAGAATTGAAAACATACATTCAAGCAAAACCTTATGCACGAATGTGCGTAGTAGCATTATTCATAATAGCCAAAGAGTAGAAACAACTCAAATGTCCATCAAATAATGAATGGATAAACAAAATGTGAGGTAAATACACAATGGGCTATTACTCTATTTTGCAACAATGAAAAGGAATTAAGTACTGAAATGTTGCAAAATGAATAAACCCTATGTTTCCATTCATATGAAATATTCAGAATAAGTAAATCCATAGAGGCAGAAAGTAGAATTGTGGTTGCCAGGGAAAAAGAAAATCAGGTATGACTATCAATAGATACAGGATATTTTATGAGGGTGATGAAAATGTTGTGGAATTAGATGGGGATGATGGTTGCACGACATTGTAAATATAATTAAAACACTGAATTGTATACTTATTTTTTTTTTTGAGATGAAGTCTCACTCTATCACCCAGGCTGGAGTGCACTGGTGCGACCTTGGCTCACTGCAACCTCCGTCTCCCAGGTTCAGGTGATTCCCCTGCCTCAGCCTCCCAAGTAGCTGGAATTACAGGCATGCGCCACCACGTCCAGCTAATTTTTGTATTTTTAGTAAAGACAAGGTTTCACCGTGTTGGCCAGGCTAATCTCAAACTCCTGGCCTCAGGTGATCCACCCACCTTGGCCTCTCACTGTCCTGGGATTACAGGCAAGAGCCACCCAGCCCAGCCTGAATTGTATACTTTAAAAGGGTTAATTTTTTACTTAAAAAAAATATATTTCAATAGGTTTTTGGGGGAACGGATGGTGTTTGGTTACACAAATAAGTTCTTCAGTGGTGATTTCTGAGATTTTGGTGCACCCATCACCCGAGCAGTGTACACTGTATGCAATATGTAGCTTTTAATCCCTCACCACCTCTACTTTTTCCCTGAAGTCCCCAAAGTCCATTGTGTCATTCTTATGCCTTTGGATCCTCATAGCTTAGCTCTAAAAGGGTTAATTTTATGGCATGTAAATTATATCTTAACTTTAAAATATACCTTTAACTTCTGTGCTTCAAAAGATAACACTGAGAAAGTGACAAGACAACACACAGAGTTTAAGAAAATATTTGCAAATCATATATCTGGTAAGGGACTTGTATCCAGAATTTATTATTTAAAAGAAAAAAACCTCTTATATCTCGACAATAAAAATATAAGTAACCAGGTGGCCCATGCCTGTAATTCCAGCATTTGGGAGGCTGAGGCGGGCAGATTACTTGAGGTCAGGGGTTCGAGACCAGCCTGGCCAACATAGTGAAAACCTATCTCTACTAAAAATACAGAAATTAGCCGGGTGTGGTGACGCGCGTCTGTAGTCCCAGCCACTCAGAAGCCTGAGGCAGGAGAATCGCTCGAACCTGGGAAGCAGAGGTTGCGGCGAGCCGACGTCATGCCACTGCCTCTAGCCTGGGTGACAAAGTGAGACTCCATTTCAAAAAACAAACAAACAAACAAACAAACAAACAAAATACAACAACAAAAAACCAAACATATAAGTAACCTAATTTAAAAATGGACAAAGGGCTGGGTGTGGTGGCTCATGCCTGTAATCCCAGCACTTTGGGAGCCCCAGGTGGGTGGATCACTTGAGGTCAGGAGTTCAAGACAAGCCTGGCCAACATGGTGAAACCCTATCTCTACTAAAAATACAAAAATTAGCCAGGTGCAGTGGCACGTGCTTGTAACCACAGCTACTTGGGAGGCTGAGGTGGGAGGATCAGTGGTGCCCAGGAGGTCTTGGCTGCAGCGAGCTATGATTGTGCCACTGCACTCCAGCAACAAAGTGAGAACCTGAAATAAATGAATAAATAAAGTGAAATAAAATAAAAAATGGACAAAGGATATGAATAAATACTAGTGCAAAAAAGACATACGAATGGCCAAGAAGCATAGAAAAAGATGTTCATCATTAACCACCAAGGAAATGCAAGTAAATTATCACACCACACAGTGAAATACTACTCACATCTATTAGGATGATTATAATAGTAATCATGATAATATTAAAGCATAGTAACAATTGTGGTAGAGGATATATATAAATTGGAATCCTTATCTATGACTTATGGTATGTAAAATGATGCAGCCACATTGGCAAGCAGTTGGGCAGTTTCTTAAAAACATAAAGTTGTCTGGGTGAGGTGGCTCACACCAGTAATCCTAACACTTTGGAAGGCTGAGGTGAGAGGCCCTCTTGAGCCTAGGAGTTTGAGACCAGACTGGGCAACATAGGGAGATCCCATCTCTGTAAAAAAATAAAAAAAAAAATAGCAGGGCTTGGTGGTGCAGGCCTATAGTCCAAACTACTTGGGAGGCTGAGGTGGGAGGATAGCTTGAGCCCAGGAGATGAAGGCTGCAGTGACATGTGATCACACCACTGCGTTCTAGCCCGGGCAACAGAGCAAGACTCTGTCTGAAAGAAACAAATAATAAACAAATGTGGATGTTGCAGTAAGCTGAGATGGCACCACTGCACTCTAGCCTGGGTGACAGAGCAACACTGTCTGAAACAAACACACAACAAATGAACCCATAAAAATCACCATATGGCCCAACAGTTCAACTCTCATCTACCTAAGAAAGATGAAAACATATGTCAATACAAAGGCTTATATGTGAATGTTCATTGCATCATTATTTATAATAGTAAAAAAATGGGAGCAAATGTCTACCAGCTGACGAATGGATAAGCAGAAGGTGATGATATATCTGTACAATGGAATATTATTCAGCAATAAAAGGGAAGGAAGTTCTGCCACATGCTACAATGTAGATGGGCCTTGAGGCCGATGTGCTAAGTGAAATCAGCCAGTCACAAAAAGACAAATACTCTGAGTCCATTTATATGAGGCACCTAGAGTAGTCAGACTCATACAGATGGAAAACAGAATGGTGGCTTCCAGGGGCTGGGGGTGGAGAGAATGGAGAGTTATTGTTTAATAGATATGGAGTTTCAGTTTTGCAAGATGAAGAGTTTCGTTTCATGCATGGATGGTGGTGATGATTGCACAGCAGGATGAAGGTATTAATACTGAACTGAATTGAACTGTACATTTTAAAATGGCTAAGATGGTAAACTTATGTGTATTTTACTACAGTTCAAAAAAATTAAAATCATATAGTGACCTATTATCAAAAAAAAATCTTTGTCTTGCTCTCTCTAGATAGATCTTCCTGCAGTATTGTGGAAACTTCCTGTTTTGCTAAAGGTTTCTTTCTTTCTTTTCTTTTTTTTTTGACTGACTCTCGCTCTGTCACCAGGCTGGAGTGCAGTGGCGCGATCTCCATAATCTCCTCTCACTGCAACCTCCACCTCTTGGGTTCAAGCGATTCCCCTGCCTCAGCCTCCTAAGTAGGCTGGACTACAGCTGTGCGCCACCACGCCCAGCTTTTTTGTATTTTAGTAGAGACGGGATTTCACCATGTTGGCCAGGGTAGTCTGAATCTCCTGACCTCATGATCCGCCTGCCTTGGCCTCCCAAAGTGCTGGGATTTCAGGCCTGAGCCACCACGCCCGGCCTTGCTAAAGGTTTCTTACTTGGTCATTCCACTCTCTTACACCCTCAGTTTCTGGAAAATGTGTCAAAAAGGCTTTACTAAAATGTGTCAAATTGGAACAAATGTTACCTGTTCTTTCTTCACTTAGAAACAACTTGTTTTGCTCAATGGCTCAGAAACAACTGGGGAAATTGTAATATTAGTGATATAAGATACATCTTTGCTAATGTTTTTTGAAAAATAAAAAAGTTTTTATCTTATCACATATCTTAAATATATTTTCATCAAAACCTCGAAGGAGTCAGTTTAGTTCATTTGATTTGGAGACACTATTGACCATTTTCTTTAATGCACAAAGTCAGTTCTTATTGTCAAACCAATCAGTAAGATCAGACTTCATTTCTCTCAAAAACTTTACTTCATTTTTCAATGCAAATCCCTATGAAAACTCAACATGAGCTAAAATTGTTTGTATTCAAAGCAACGCTTTACTTTTTTTTTTTTTTTAGACGGAGTCTCATTCTGTCACCCAGGCTCTTCCTCCCAGGTTCAAGCGATTCTCCTGCCTCAGCCTCCTGAGTAGCTGGGACTACAGGCATGCGCCACCATGCCCAGCTAATTTTTGTATCTTTAGTAGAGATGGGGTTTCGCCATGCTGGCCAGGCTGGTCTCCAACTCCTGACCTCAGGTGATCCGCCTGCCTTGGCCTCCTAAAGTGCTCGGATTACAGGCGTGAGTCGCCACATCTGACCTTTGTCTTGAGACAGGGTCTCATTCTGTCACCCAGACTGGAATTTAGTGGTGCGACCGCAGCTCATTTCAGCCTCAACCTCCTGAGCTCAAGGGATTCGCTCGCCTCAGGCCCCCAAGTGGCTGAGACCACAGGCGGGTGCCACCACACCTGGCTAATTTCTAAATTATTTGTAGAGATGGGGCCTCCCTTTGTTGCCCAGGCTGGTTTCAAACCCCTGGGCTCCAGCCATCGTCTGCCCTGGCCTCCCAAAGTGCTGGGATTACAGGCATGAGCCACCGTGTCCAGCCAGTGCTTCACTCTTAACTGAGAATCTAAACTAGACAAGAAAGCCAAGAGTGCAGGATGGATTTATTGCATCGTGGTTTGAGGAGGCTTCAAGCGTGTCCTTGTTTCGAATAAGATGTCCTTCTTGTTCCTGCAGCCAGTGCTGTCTTCCATGGACCTGGGCACAGCCCCATTATAACTCAGCGGGGCGAGAGGTGGGTCCCTCTTCTGTAGACTGGGGTTAAGGGTGATGGTGAAGCAGGGGAGGGAAGTAGGACCAAGGTCTTGGAGCAGGACAACTGGGAATTTTAGCCCTCGAGAGGCTCCCTCCCTCATTCCTCAGTCTGGGGATCAGAGGAGGCTTCTCAGAGGACATGGGGCTCAAGTTGATTCTCCCCAGACCTGCTCTGTATCCATGGTCACCATTTTAGTAAATGGCCCTGTGTCCACCCACTATTTGCTCAGGCAAGAACTGGGGATCATCCTTGCATCCACTTCTTAATCTCACATCCATTATCCAATCCATCAAGCTCTGTCACCTTACTTCCAGAATGGATCCTAAATCTAGTCACCTCTTACCCTTACCATGGTCACCCAAGTCCTGGCCATCATCACAGTTGCCTGGAAGGTGGCAAGCATCTCATCACTATCTCGTTGCTTCACCTCTTGCTCTCCATCTGGTCCTCCTTGGTACAGTAACCAGAGAGGGCCTGTCCCCCCTTATGTAAAACCTCCCCATTGGTTTCCTTTACACTTAAAATAAAATCTGAGTAATATTCCACCTTGTAGGGTGACCGACTTGTCCCAGGCAAACCAAGACAGTTGGGCACCCTACACAAGACGCTGTAGGCTTGGACCTTGCCTACCTCTGCAGATGCTTCTCACCGGTCTCCTTCCCCCCATCCCACCTCTACCCTCACTCCCCGCACCCTCCCAGGCTTACTTGGCTCCAGTCCCATTGGATCCTTCAAAGAGCCATGCTTGTTTTAGGATTTTTGCATTTGCTTTCTCTTCTCAGTGGAACTCTCCTGTCCTAGCTTCCTCTTGCAATGTCAGGCTTCAGCTCAATGCCCTTCTGCAAAAAGGCCTTGGATCACTCCAGCTTAAGTACTTACCTCTTTCTCTCTATCTCTCTCTCTTTTTTTTTTTGAGACAGAGTCTTGCTGTATTGCCCAGTAAGGAGTGCAGTGGTGTAATCTTGGCTTGCTGCAACCTCCACCTCCTGGGTTCAAGTGATTCTCTTGCATCAGCTTCCTGAGTAGCTGAGATTACAGGCACATGCCACCATGCCTGGCTCATTTTTGTATTTTTAGTAGAGATGGGGTTTCACCATATTGGCCAGGTTGGTCTTGAACTCATGACCTCAAGTGACCCACCTCAGCCTCCCTTGGGATTACACCCCCACCACCCCAGCCATAAGTATTCCTCTGCCATCACCACCTGGACCACTGCATCTTGCTTACTCGCTGTGCAGTTTGAAGCCCTCAAGTGCTTTCCTTTCTTACCCATGACTGAGGCAGGTGCTGTCCTCAAAGAACTGTAGAAGGGATCCTGTGAGATAATTCTTGCCAAGCCCTAGGATCACTGCTGTAACATAGGGAGTGCTCCATACAGTCATAATTACCCTGTTCTGTTTTCTTTCTAGCACCTGTCAATATCTGACAATCGTATTTGTTGATATTTCTTCCATGTTTATTGTCTGTCTCTCCAACTAGAATGTGACCTGCATTAGGGCAAAGATCTATTTTGCTTTTCTCAGTGACTATAACCATGCCTGATGCGTATCAGGAGCTCAAGGTGTATGTTCAAAGAGTGAAACTTAATGGTTGTGCAGCAATGTGAATGTACATGTGCCACTGAATTGCGTGTGTAAAAATGGCTAAAATGGTGAAATGTATGCTATGTATGTATTTTAAGGTTGTGTATATTTACTCCCATAAAAAAGCACACAGATGTCACATAATAAATATTTAATAACTTTCCTAGGTTAAAGCAAAAGTGAATGAAGCTAAGTCTGGGCACTCTTGGAGGAATTAGCTGCTCAGAGAGGGCGCAGCCTGGGCTTGTGACTTTCTGGGACCCATTTTACCTAACATCCCTCCTTTTCATGACCTCTCATTGGCACGCACACCTTCCTGAGGTGGCGAAGGTGGGGACCAGAAATCCCAGGAGGCCCTGCCAAGGCTGAAGTGCTCTGTCCAGGTGTGTCCATGGCAGGCTGAGCTCCACACATCTGGTGGTGTCACTCTTCCATGGTGGTGTCTCTGCAGCTGATCAGTGCTGTGCCAGTTAACAGCTGTGTGATCTCAGGCAAGTTACCCAAACCTCCTGTGCTTCAGTTCTTCACCTGTAGAGTGAAATAGCAAGAGAAGCTTTCTCATAGGATGACTGTGAAGATTGAATGGATAGCGCCTGAAAAATGTTTATAAAAGTGCCCTGCCTACACCCACAAGTGCTATATAAATATTAGCTATTATTATTCATATTTTTGGCCTGAAGTTGGTGGTTCATACCCATAATCCCAGCACTTTGGGAGGCTGAGGCAGGAGGATTGCTTGAACCCAAGAGTTCAACGACCAGCCTGGGCAATATAGTGAGGCCCTGTCTCTATCAAAAAATCAATGTTTGTATTACCCATTCAGTTGCTTAGGCCAAAAATTTAGGAGTTATACGTGCCCTTCCTTTCTCCCCATTTCCATCAGCAAATCCATTCTTCAAAATGTATCTTAACTTCTTCCACTTTTTCTCCTAAATGTTCTCAAGTTTTGCCTTTCACACTGAAGCCTTTAGACTGGTCAGGAATGTATTCAGTCTCTTTTTATTTCCATATGGACTACCAGTTGTGCCAGCACTGTTTATTTACCAAACCCCTTTTTGTTGCCCTGCTTGGCCAGAGCCATCATATGCTGTAGCCAGTTTCTACGTCTGCGAGGGTCTGTTTTTGGGCTCTCCTCTGTTCCACTAGAAAGTCTTTTTCTTTTTCTTTTTGAGACAGAGTCTCTGTCTCTCAGGATGGAATGCAGTGGCATGACCTTTGCCCACTGCAGCCTCAACCTCGTGGGCCCAAGTGATCGTTCCACCTCACCCCCCAAGTAGCTCTTTCTTTCTTCCTTCCTTTCTTCCTTCCTTCCTTCCTTCCTTCCTTTCTTTCTTTCTTTCTTTCTTTCTTTCTTTCTTTCTTTCTTTCTTTCTTTCTTTCTTTCTTTCTTTCTTTCTTTCTTTCTTTTTCTCTCTCC
>NC_045450.1:34725778-34748404 GCF_002776525.5 Piliocolobus tephrosceles | reverse complement strand
ATGCTGAGATTATAGTTCCTTCTTTCTTTCTTCCTTTCTTTTTCTCTCTCCTTCCTTCCTCCCTCCCTTCCTTCCTTCCTTCCTTCTCTCTCTCTCTCTCTTTCTTTCTCTCACTTTGCCACTTAGGCTGGAGTTTAGTGGCATGATCTCAGCTCACTGCAACCTCTGCCTCCTGGGTCCAAGTGATCCTACTGCCTCAGCCTCCTGAGTAGCTGGGATTAAAGGCATGTGCCATCAGGCCCGGCTAATTGTTTTGTGTTTTTAGTGAAGATGGGGTTTCACCATGTTGGTCAGGCTGATCTCGAACCCCTGGCCTCAGGTGATCTACCTGCCTTGGCCTCTGAAAGTGCTGGGATTATAGGTGTGAGCCACCATGACTGGCTAATTTTTGTATTTTCTGTAGAGACAGGGTCTCACTTTGTTGCCCAGGGTGGTCTCAAACTCCTGACTCTGGGACTCAAGCAATCTGCCCACCTTGGCCTCCCAGCATGCTGAGATTATAGGCACGAGCCTCGGCCTCCCAGAGTGCAAGGATTACAGACTGTGCCTGGCCTGGGCAGTCATTATTGATCTTCCCTCCTCCTCACTCCTTACATGCAATCGATCAGCAAGTCCATCCTCCCTCCAAA
This sequence comes from Piliocolobus tephrosceles, assembly GCF_002776525.5. NCBI lineage: Eukaryota > Metazoa > Chordata > Mammalia > Primates > Cercopithecidae > Piliocolobus > Piliocolobus tephrosceles. The sequence continues at coordinate 34,747,775 of NC_045450.1, read as the reverse complement.
CATAGTGAAAGCCCTTCTACTCCACTCCTCATCACTGCTGCTGTTATTTTTCTTTTTCATTTTGAGATAGGGTCTTGTTCTGTCACCCAGGCTGGAGTGCAGTGGTGCGATCATAACTTACTAAAGCCTCAACCTCCCTAGCTCAAGTGATCCTCCCTCCTCAGCCTCCCAAGTAGCTGGGACTACAGGCATGGGCCACTGTGCCTGGTTAATTAAAAAAAAAAATTATAGAGATGGGAGTCTCATTGTGTTGTCCAGGCTAGTCTCAAATTCCTGGACTCAAGTGATCCTTCGACCTCAGCCTTCCAAAGTGCTGGGATTACAAGCATGAGCCACTGCACCTGGCCTACTGCTGTTCTTTTTTTTTTTTTTTTTTTTTTTGAGATGGAGTCTTGCTGTGTCACCCAGGCTGGAGTGCAGTGGCCAGGTCTCAGCTCACTGCAAGCTCCTCCTCTCGGGTTCATGCCATTCTCCTGCCTCAGCCTCCCGAGTAGCTGGGACTACAGGCGCCCGCCACCTCACCCGGATAGTTTTTTGTATTTTTTAGTAGAGACGGGGTTTCACCGTGTTAGCCAGGATGGTCTCGATCTCCTGACCTCGTGATCTGCCCGTCTCGGCCTCCCAAAGTGCTGGGATTACAGGCTTGAGCCACCGCGCCCGGCCCTGTTCTTTTTCTTTTTAAACTTTTGTTTTAGGTTCAGGGGTACATGTGAAGGTTTGTTACCTAGGTGAACCCGTGTCATGGGAGTTTGTTGTACAGATTAATTCAGCACCCTGTGTATTAGTCTATTCTCACTTCTATAAAGATATACCTGAGACTGGGTAATTTATAAAGAAGAGGTTTAATTGACTCACAATTTTGCATGGCTAGGGAGGCCTCAGGAAACTTACAATCCTGGTGGAAGGTGAAAAGGGGAAAAGGGAAGAAAGGCATGTCTTACATTGTGGCAGGAGACAGAGTGAGCAGGAAGGGAAGTGCCACACATTAAAACCATCAGCTCTTGTGAGAACTCACTCCCTATCATGAGAACAGCAAGTGAGAAATCTGCCTGCATGATCCAATCATCTCCCACCAGGCTGCTACTCCAACATGTGGGGATTACAATTTGAGGTGAGATTTGGGTGAGGACACAGAGCCAAACTATATCTTTCTGCTTCTGGCCCCTCCCAAATGCTATGTTCTTTTCACATTTCTTTTTTTTTTAACCTGGTTAGTACAAAGTTTTTTTTTTTTTTTTTATACTTTAAGTTCTAGGGTACGTGTGCATAACATGCAGGTTTGTTACATATGTATACATGTGCCATGTTGGTGTGCTGCACCCATCAACTCGTCAGCACCCATCAATTCATCATTTATATCAGGTATAACTCCCCAATGCAATCCCTCCCCCCTCCCCCCTCCCCATGATAGGCCCCATTGTGTGATGTTCCCCTTCCCGAGTCCAAGTGAACTCATTGTTCAGTTCCCACCTATGAGTGAGAACATGCGGTGTTTGGTTTTCTCTTCTTGTGATAGTTTGCTAAGAATGATGGTTTCCAGATGCATCCATGTCCCTACAAAGGATGCAAACTCATCCTTTTTTATGGCTGCATAGTATTCCATGGTGTATATGTGCCACATTTTCTTCATCCAGTCTGTCACTGATGGACATTTGGGTTGATTCCAAGTCTTTGCTATTGTGAATAGTGCCGCAATAAACATACGTGTGCATGTGTCTTTGTAGTAGAATAATTTATAATCCTTCAAAAGCAACGGCAGCAAAAGCCAAAATTGACAAATGGGATCTAATTAAACTAAAGAGCTTCTGCACAGCAAAAGAAACTACCATCAGAGTGAACAGGCAACCTACAGAATGGGAGAAAATTTTTGCAATCTACTCATCTGACAAAGGGCTAATTTCCAGAATCTACAAAGAACTCAAACAAATATACAAGAAAAAAACAAACAACCCCATCAAAAAGTGGGGAAAGGATATGAACAGACATTTCTCAAAAGAAGACATTCATACAGCCAACAGACACATGAAAAAATGCTCATCATCACTCGCCATCAGAGAAATGCAAATCAAAACCACAATGAGATACCATCTCACACCAGTTAGAATGGCAATCATTAAAAAATCAGGAAACAACAGGTGTTGGAGAGGATGTGGAGAAATAGGAACACTTTTACACTGTTGGTGGGATTGTAAACTAGTTCAACCATTATGGAAAACAGTATGGCAATTCCTCAAGGATCTAGAACTAGATGTACCATATGACCCAGCCATCCCACTACTGGGTATATACCCAAAGGATTATAAATTATTCTTTTCACATTTCAAAACACGTCATGCCTTTCCAACAGTCCCACAAAGTCTTAACTCATTCCAGCAAAAACTCAAAAGTCCCAGTCCAAAGTCTCATCTGAGACAAGGCAAATCCCTTCTGCCTATGAACCTGTAAAATAAAAAACAAGTTAGTTACTTCGACAATACAATAGGGATACAGGCATAGGAGAAACGTTGCCTTTCCAAGTCGGGGAAATTGGCAAAAACAAAGGGGCTACAGGCCTTATGTAGGTCTGAAACCCAGCAGGGCAGTCATTAAATCTTAAAGGTCTGAAATGATCTTTGATTCCATGTCTCACATCCAGGGCACGCTGATCCAGAAGGTGAGCTCCCTAGGCCTTGGGCAACTCTGTCCCTCTGGCACTGCAGGGTATAGCCCCCATGGCTGCTTTCATGGGCTGGCGTTGAGTACCTGCAGCTTTTCCAGGTACACGGTGCAAGACGTAGGTGGATCTACAATTCTGGGATCTGGAAGACTGCCCTTTTCTTACAGCTCCACTGGGCAATGCCCCAGTGGAGACTCTGTGTGGGGGCTCCAACTTTACACTTCCCCTCTGCATTGCCCTAGTGGAGGTTCTCCATGAGGGTTCCACCCCTGCAGCAAACTTCTGCCTGGACATCTCAGCATTTCTATACATCCTCTGAAATCTAGGGGGAGGTTTTTAAAGCTCAACTCTTGTCTTCTGTGCATCCTCTGGTTCAACATCTTGTGGAAGCCACCAAGGCTTGGGGCTTGCATCCTCTGAAGCAAAAGCTGGAGCTATACCTTGGCCCCTTTTAGCCATGGCTGAAGCTGGAGTAGCTGGGATGCAGGGTGCCATGTCCTGAGGCTGCACAGTGCGGTGGGGTCCTGGGCCTGGCCTACCATGAAACCATTTTTCTCTCCTAGGCCTCCAGGCCTCAGATGGGAGGAGCTGCTATGAAGATCTTTGAAATATCCTGGAGATATTTTCCCCATTGCCTTAGCTACTAACATTCAGTGGCTTGAATTTCTCTCCAGAAAATGGATTGTTCTTTTCTACCATGTGGTCAGGCTGCAACTTTTCCAAACTTTTATGCTCTGCTTCCCTTTTAAACATAAATTCCAATTTCAGACCATCTCTTTCTTCAAACATATGAGCATACACTTTTTGAAATAGCCATGTCACATCTTGAACACTTTACTGCTTAGAAACTTCTTCCTCCAGATACCATAAATCATCTCTCAAGTTCAAAGTTCCACAGATCTCTAGGGCAGGGGAAACATGCTGCCAGTCTCTTTGCTAAAGCATAGCAAGAGTGACCTTTACCCTGATTCCCATTAAGTTCCTAATCTCCATCTGAGACCACTTCAGCCTGGATCTCATTGTCCATATCACTATCAGCATCTTGGTCAAAATCATTCAACAAGTCTCTCAGAAGTTCCAAAGTTTCCCACATCTTCATCTTCTTCTGAGCTCTCCAAACTGTTCCAACCTCTGCTCATTACTCAGTTCCAAAGTCACGTCCATATTTTCGGGTATCCTTATCCAGTACCCTACTCTTGGTACCAACTTTCTGTATTAGTCCACTCTTACACTGCTTTAAAGACTTACCTGAGTCTAGGTAGTTTATAAAGAGAAGATATTTAATTGACTCACAGTTCTGCATGACTGGGGAGGCCTCAGGACACTTAAAATCTTTTTTTTTTTCTTTTTTTCTGAGACAGGGTCTTGCTCTGTCACCCCAGCTGGAGTGCAATGGCACAATCTCGACTCACTGCAGCCCTGACCTCCCAGCTTGAAGTGATTCTTGTGCCTCAGACTCCAGACTAGCTGGGACTACAGGTGCATGCCACCATACTCAGCTAATTTTTTTTTTTTTTTTTTCGAGACAGAGATTCACTCTGTCACCCAGGCTGGAGTGCAGTGGCACAATCTTGGTTCACTGCAACTTTCACCTCACAGGTTCAAGTGATTCTCGTGCCTCAGTCTCCCGAGTAGCTGGGACTACAGAGGTGAACCACCACACCTGGCTAGCTTTTTGTATTTTAGTACAGACAAGATTTCACCATCTGGCTAATTTTTAAATTTTTATTAGAGATGGGGTTTTACTATGTTGGCCAGGCTGGTCTCAAACTCCTGACCTCAAGTGATCCACCTGCCTGGGCCTCCAAAAGTACTGGGATTGCAGTTGTGAATCACCACGCCCAGACAGGAAACTTACAATCATAATGGAGGGTGAAAAGGGAAGGAGGCATGTCTTGCATGGCAGCAGGAGAGACAGCGAGCAAGGGGGAAGTGCCACACTTTAAAACCACCAGCTCTAGTGAGAACTCACTCCCTCTCATGAGAACAGCAAGGGAGAAATTCGCCCCCATGAGCCAGGCATCTCCCACCAGGCCCCTACTCTGACATGTGGGGATTACAATTCAAGATGAGATTTGGGTGGGGGCACAGAGCCAAATTGAATTGCCCAGGAATAAAGCCCAGTACCCAATAGTTATCTTTTCTGCTCCTCTCCCTCCTCCCATTCTCCACCCTCAAGTAGACCTCAGTGTCTTGTTCCCTTCTTTGTGTTTAATTTTATTAAAATAGTGTCACATTGTGAATATTCTTTTGAAATTGGTTTGTTTACCATTATTAATTCTAAGATTCATCTGTGTTGATGTATGAGTTTTCATTATTTAGCTTGCACTTATAAGTGAGAACATGTGGTATTTGGTTTTCTCTTGCTGCATTAGTTTGCTGAGGATATTAGCCTCCAGCTCCATCCGTGTTCCCACAAAAGACATGAACTTGTTCTTTTTTATGGCTGTTATTTTTCAACTAAACAGTTGCGATGGTTTCCATTCCCCACTTCCACTCTGGAACCCCTGCAACCCCAGTAATTCTCCATAGTGCAACTCAAGAGGACATGTTCCCCTTTTATCCCTTTTAAAATGACAAAATATTTAATATGTACAAAAACATGTAAGTACATATATGTAAGCATATGTAGGTGGTAAGGCATGGACATTAAACAGCCCCTGTAAGCACCCCTTGCACCCTAGGAAATGGAACAGTAGCAAATCCTCTTATGCCTCATTTGCCCTTCTCAATGATCTTGGAAACTGGTTCTTTCTTTCTTTCTTCCTTTCTCCTTCTCCTTTCCTTCTCCTTCTCCTTCTCCTTCTCCTTCTCCTCCTTCTCCTTCTCCTTCTCCTTCTCCTTCTCCTCCTCCTCCTTCTCATCCTTCTCCTCCTCCTTCTTCTTCTTCCTCTTCTTTCTTTTTCTTTCTTTTCTTTCCTTTTTTTTTTTTCTTTTTTGAGATGGAGTCTTGCTCTGTCATCCAGCCTGGAGTGCAATGGCATGATCTCTGCTCACTGCAACCTTCGCCTCCCGGGTTCAAGCGATTGTCCTGCCTCAGCCTCCTGAGTAGCTGGGATTACTGGTGTGCACCACCATGCCTGGCTAATTTTTGTATTTTTAGAAGAGACAGGGTTTTGCCATGTTGGTCAGGCTGGCCTTGAACTCCTTGCCTCGTGATCCGCCCAGTTCGGCCTCCCAAAGTCTGGGATTACAGGCGTGAACCCCTGCGCCTGGCCTTTTTCTTCTTTTCTTTTCTTTTTTTTTTTTTGAGACGGTGTCTCGTTCTGTCTCCCAGGCTGGAGGGGAGGGGCGCGATGTCGGCTCACTGCAACCTCCGCCTCCCGGGTTCAAGCGATTCTCCTACCTTAGCTGGGATTACAGGTGCACACCACCACGCCCTGCTATTTTTTTGTATTTTTAGTAGAGATGGGGTTTCACCATGTTGGCCAGGATGGTCTCAATCTCCTGAACTTGTGATCCACCTGCCTTGGCCTTCCAAAGTGCTGAGATTACTGGTTCTTTCTAAAATTATTCCCTTGCTTTCCTTTAGAGCTTTACTACACATGTAGTATTCCTAAGCAATTTATTATTTGGTTTTGCTTGTTTGTAAATTTTATTCAAATAGTGTTATGTTGTGAATATTCCTTCGAAATTGGTTTGTTTACCATTATTAATTCTAAGATTCATCTGTGTTGATGTATGTAGCCATTAGTCAGTCATTTTCACCACTATTGAATTATCCATTGTAAAATCCATGATTTATACATACATTCTACTGTTGATAGCCATTTGCTTGTTGCTTCTTCTTTTCATTCTCCTTGTTTCTCTTATGCATAATGCTTGTACTTGTCTCCTGGTGTACTTGTACAGGAGTTTCTCTTGGGTAGTGGCTAAAAAATAGCACTTTTCTCTCCCTCTACTCTTGGTAAGCAGTGTCTTTAATGCCATGACCCAGTACACACAGACACATGTAATTATTGTGACTTTTAGCGATGCATTTTGGCTGCATTTTCTATGCTATTCTATGTTGTTTTTTTAGAAGATGTTAGCCAGGTACACTGGCTCACACTTGGAATCCCTGCATCCCTGGTAATTCTTTATAGTGCAACTCTATAATATATACAGAATTATATATAATATATATAGTATATATAGAACCCATGTTCCCCTTTTATCCTCTTTAAAATGAAAAAATATTTAATGGTACAAAAATATATAAGTACATATATGTAAGCATTTGGAGGTGACAAATGATACATCAGAGGATTTGCTACTGTTCCATTTCCTAGGGTGCAAGGAGGGCTCACAGGGACTGTTTTATGGTCATGCCTCACCACTTCTGTATGCTTACATATATGTACTTACATGTTTTTGTACATATTAAATATTTTGTCATTTTAAAAGGAATAAAAGGGGAACATGCCCTCTTGAGTTGCACTATGGAGAATTACTGGGGGTGCAGGGGTTCCAGAGTGGAAGTGGGGAGTGGGAATCATTGCAATTGTCCATTGCATTGCTATTCGGGAGGCTGAGGTAGGAGGATTGTGTGAGCCCAGGATTTCGGGGCTGCAGTAAGCTATGATAATACCACTGCACTTCAGCCTGGGTGACAAAGCAAGACCCTATCTCTACCAAAAAAAAAAGAAGAAGAAGCTGATACAGGTTACAAAAGGATTTCATGACTAACAAATTCATAGTGTGAAAAATCTCGAGTGCATATACTTACACATACAGAGATGATGAGGCATAGGGCAGTTTGGGCATATACCCAGGAGGGGAATTGCTGAACCATGGGGTATATATGGACATGTTCAACTTTATCAGATAAGCCAAATGGTTCTGCAATGTAGTTATAACAATTGACCCCTCCCCAAACCAGAATAAGAATTGACATTTGCTCTGCATCCTCACTTCTTAATTTGTGCCTGTCCAGTCCGTGTAAGATGATATCTCATTATGATGTAGTGATATGCCTTTCTATGTCTTTTGCCATTTTATTAGTGGATTTTTTTTGTCTTCATGATTTGTTAAAGTTCTTTATATTTTATGGATACTAATATTTTATTGATTATACTTAATGTAAGTATCATCTCCCAGCTTATATCTCATTTTTTCACATCCTTTATCAGCAAAGGAAGATGAACAGAATTCTAAATTTTAATTTAGTCAAATTTGTCAATAGTTTCCTCTATAGTAATTTTTGGATCTTGTTTAAAAAATTCTTCTCATTTCTGAGGTCATAAAGATATTGCCCTAAGTTTTCTGCTAAAGAAAATTTTAAAACTTTGAATCTTTTAACACCAGGCATGTATGCAAGTTCTCTTTATTCCCATACGGGTTACCGATTGTCCCAGTACCATTTACTAAATAGCCCATCCTTTCCCCACTGACCTGCTGGGGCAAAGCTGTCATGATCAAGCTTCACCAATCGTATGAGTTCCTTTCTGCCCTCCCCTAAGTTCCCTTTGTCAATATATCTATCCCTGTCAATACCACACCATCGTGGTTAAGGAGTGTCTTGAGTGTTCTTGGCCCTTTGTTCTTCCATATCCACTTTAGACCCAACTGCTTTTATGAAAAGCTCTGTTGAGACTTTGGAATTGCATTGACTCTAGAAGTCATTTTGGAACATCTTGATAATACTGACTATTCTATCAGAAACGAAAGACAGCTTTTCATTAATTTACATGCTCTTTAATGTCCTTCAATAATGATTTGTCATTTTATCCATACTGTGGATTTAAGAGAGGGCTTTACAAATGTTAATTAGCCTAGGATGGTGGCTCACTCCTACAATCCCAGCACTTTGGGAGACTGAAGTGGTAAAATGCTTGAGGCCAGGAGTTCAAGACTAGCCTGGGCAACAAAGTGAGATCCCATCTCTACCAAAAAAAAAAAAAAAAAAGAAAAGAAAAAAATAGTAAGCATGGCAGGAGAATCCTTTGAGCCCAGGAGTTTGAGGCTGCAGTGAGCTACGATCACGCCAGACCACTCCAGCCTGGATGACAGAGTGAGACTATGGCTCTCAAAACAAACAAACAAAATATAAGTTAGATCTCCTCCCTTTCATTGCTCTTGAAATAAAGCCCAAATTCCTTACCTGGATGTGCCACCTAGCCCCAGCTACTTCTTCAATTTTATCTTATAAAACTGGCACCTCATCCAAGATTGGCCAGTCTCATGACTCTGGTAAGTACATCTTGCTCAGTCCAGGAAAACTGCAACAGCCAGGCAGGGTTTACCCTCTGGTAGGAAGGGCTCCCACCCTCTGCCTGAATAACATCTATGTCAAATGCCTCTACTGCTTCACTTCTTCTTCCCTTTTTTTTTTTTTTTTTTTTTTGAGATGGAGTCTTGCTCTGTTGCCCAGGCTGAAGTTCAGTGGCATGATCTCAGCTCACTACAACCTCTGCTGCCTGGGTTCAAGCAATTCTTCTGCCTCAGCCTCCTGAGTAGCTGGGATTACAGGCATGCACCACCATGCCGGGCTATTTTTGTATTTTTAGTAGAGACAAGGTTTCACCATATTGGCCAGGCTGGTCTTTAACTCCTGACCTCAGGTGATCCACCGACCTTGGCCTCCCAAAGTGCTGAGATTACAGGTGTGAGCCACCATGCCTGGCCAAATGCCTCTACTTCTAAGAGACCTTTCTTGAACATCCTATTCAATATCGTCCAATCCTGCCTTTTCACAGCCAGAAGAACACCCTGTTCTCTCCCTTTCAACTGTTAATCACTTTTGGCAGTTTATGATTCACTAGTGTGTGTTTGTTTAATATATGGCTTCCTGAACAGCCTGAAAGCTCCCTGAGGGATCTTGGCTGTTTGTTTCACCAAGGCACCTGGATCATTGTTTAGCACATAATATATGCTCAATAAATGCTTGTTAAAGGAAGGATGGAAAAGAGGGAGGTAGAGAAGCGGGGAGGGATGTTGGGATTTCCATCCTATCTTATAGTAAGGAAAGAATAAACAAAGCCAAATAAGGGACATTAGGAGCAAAAATGAGTGAATTTAGCATGGGCTTTGATATAGTTTGGATGTTTGTCCCTCCAAATCTCGTGTTGAAGTGTGACCTCCACCATTGGAGAATAGGCCTGGTGGGTGGGAGGTGTTCGGGTTGTGGGGATGAGTCCCCCATAAATGGCTGAGTGCCATCCTCACAATAATAAGTGCATCCTGACTCTGTTAGTTCAGCAGAGAGCTGATTGTTTAAGGAGTCTGGTGCCTCCCCTCTCTCTCTTGCTCCCTCTCTTGCCGTGTGACATGCCTGCTTTTATTTTACCTTATGCCTTGAGTAAAAGCTCCCTGAGGCTTCACCAGAAGCTGAGCAGATTCCAGCACCATGCTTCCTGTACAGTCTGCAGAACTGCAAGCCAAAGTAGCCTCTTTTCTTTATAAATTACCTAGCCTCAGGTATTTTTTTTTAAATTGCAATGCAAGAATGGACTAACACAGGCTTTAAAAAATTACATCATAAGGCCAGGTGCCCTAGCTTCTGCCTGTAATCCTGGCACTTTGGGAAGCTGAGGCAGGTAGATTGCTTGAGCCCAGGAGTTCAAGACCAGCTCGGGCAATGTGGCAAAACCCTGTCTCTATAAAAAATATAAAAATCAGCCAGGTGCCGTGGCATGCACTTGTAGTACCAGCTACTTGGGAGGTTGAGATGGGAGGATTGCTTGAGCCTGGGAGGTTGAGACTGCAGTGAGCCGTGCTCGCGCAACAGAGCAGGACCCTGTGTCAAATAATAATAATAATAATGTAGTGTAGAATACATTCTAGTTGTCAAAGATTCAAACGATATAGAAATATAAGGGATATAAATTTAAATTTCATTTCATCACCCCCTCTTCAAATGCATCCCCTTCTCAAGGATAACCACTATTTTTCATTAGTTTGGTGGAATATCTTTAAAAATCCTTTCTATCTTCTTATATATTTTTGTATACATGCAAATATATATCTGTATACATATAGATCTATTTTTCTTTTTAAAAACCATTAATAGACTCATGCTTGGCTAGTTGTTGTGTGCAAAGCTTTCTTCACTTAATATGACATGGATATCTTTCCATTTCAGTTCTGTTAGATACTTAAATGGTCCCCCGGCTGATAGACATTAGTTTGCTGAAATAGTTTATGATTATAAATAAGGTTGAAATGGATGTTCATTGTATTAGTCAGGGTTCTGTAGAGTAACAGAACCAATATGATCTGTTTGTGGTGTGTATGTGTGTACATGTACAGTTGACCCTTGATCAATGTGGGGGTTAGGGGTACCTACCCCTCAAGCCACCAAAACTCTGTGTATAACTTTTGACTCCCCCAAAACTTAATGCTAATAGCATACTGTTGACCAGAAGCTTTACTAATAACATATCAATTAAGACATATTTTGTATGTTATATGTTTTATATACTGCAATTCTTTTTTTTTTGGATACAGGATCTTACTCTGTCACTCAGGCTGTAGTGCAGTAGCATGATCATGGCTCACTGCAGCCTCGACCTCCCAGGTTCAAGCGATTCTGCCACCTCAACCCCCTGAGTAACTGATATTACAGGCACACACCACCAATGCCTGCCTAATTTTTTATTCTTCAGAGATGGGGTCTCATCGTGTTGCCCAGGCTGGTCTCGAACTCCTGGGCTCAAGTGATTCTCCTGCCTTGGCTTCCCAAAGTGCTGGGATTATATACGGTATTCTTACAATAAAGTGAGCTAGAGAAAGGAGAATGTTATTAAGAAAATCATAAGGAAGAGAAACTGTTTATATTCATAAGTGGAAGTGGATCATCATAAAGGTCTTCATCCTTGTCTTTATGTTAAGTAGGCTGAGGAGGAGAAGGAAGAGGAGGAGTTGGTCTTGCCGTCTCAGGTCTCAGAGGTAGCAGGGACAGAAGAAAATTCGTGTACAAATGGACCAGCACAGTTCAAACCCGTGCTGTTTAAGGATCAACTGTATACATATTGTGATGGTTAGTTTTAGGTGTTAACTCGATTGGATTAAGGATGACATAGATAGCTGGTAAAGCATCACTCCTGAGTGTGTCTGAGAAGGTGTTTTCAGAAGAGATTCCAGTGTGCGAGTCAGTGGACTGAGTGACCAATGAGGGTGGGCACCATCTAATTGACTAAGGATTGGAATAGAACAAAAAGAGGAGAGAAAAGCATTTCCTCTCTCTCTCCTGGAGCTGAAACACTCTCCTCCTTTTGTCCTTAGACATGAGAACTCCAGAATCTCAGGTCTTGGGACTCTAGGACTTATATGGGCATCCCCACCAACTCCTTTACCCCTCTGCCCCCAACTTCCTTTCAGGCCTTTACCCTTGGACTGAGAATTACACCATTGGTTTCCTTGGTTGTGAGGCTTTCAGACTTGGGCTGGGCCATGGTACCCAGCATCCCATGCTACCCAGTGTTCCATGGTCTTCAGTTTATAGACAGCCTGCCATGGGACTTCTCAGCCTCCATAATTGTTGTGTGAGCCAATTCATCTCTCTCTCTCTCTCTCTCTCTCTGTCTCTCTCCTCTTGGTTTTGTCTCTCTGGAGAATCCTGACTAATACATATATGTATAAAAATCTGTGTGTGTGTATGTGTGTGTGTACTGAGAGACAGACACACACAGATATTTATTTTAAGTAAATGGTACACATGATTATTGAGGCTGGCAAGTCCAAAACCTACAGGGTAGCTATGAGGCTGGAGACCCAGGGAAGAGTCAATGGATGTTGCAGTTCAAGTCCAGGCCTTCTGCAGGAAAATTTCCTCTAGATGGGGGGAGGTCAGTCTTTCATTGGATTCAAGCCTTCACCTGATTGCATGAAGTCCGCTCACATGGTGGAGGGCAGTCTGCTTTACTCAGAGTCCCCTGATTTAAATGCCAATCTCATCTCAAATCACCTTCACAGAAACATGCAGAATAATGTTTGTCCAAATAGCGGGATAACTTGGCCCAGTTAAGTTGACACAAAATTAATCATTACATTTGTGAACACATATCTTTGTGCAAATATATAAACTTTTATATGAACTAGATTTCTAGCAATGCAATTGTTGTTTTGAGAGATATGAACAAGTGTCATATTGTAGCTACACTATGCTTCTAAGGGGCTACAGACTAAGAGGTGCAAACTCCCTCCAATAGTATATGAGCATGAGTTTGGGCATGTGTGAACCTGGCCACTTTGAATACATGTGCCTCTAAATCTCTGCTTTGTTTCTGCTTCAAGGCCTTTATACAAACTCCTTTGCAGCCTGGAACTCCTTTCTTCCCCACAACATCCTTTGCTTAGTTACTGTCCTTCACAAATCTATTTACCTAAACCCTCACCTAAATTAGGTCAAACTCTCCTGTTTATTTTTTATTTTTTGAAAGGATCAAGCATAATTTTATTTACTGAAAAAACTGTTCCAGCTTTGCTGAGGTGTAATTGACAAATAAGATTTGTAAGGGCTGGGTGAGGTGGCTCATGCCTGTAATCCTGGCCCCTGGAAAGGCGTGGGTGGGAGGATCACTTGAGACCAAGAACTCAAGGTCAGCCTGGGCAATGTAGTGAGACCCTGTCTCTACGAAAAAAATGTAAAAATTGGCCAGATGTAGTGGTATGCACATGTAGTCCTGGCTATTTGGGAGGCTGAGGAAGGAGGATTGTTTGAGGCCAGAAACTCAGGGTTACAGTGAGCTATGATTATACTTCTGCACTCCAGCCTGGGCAACAGAGTGAGGCTCTGTCTCTTTAAGAAAAAAAAAGCATACGTAGGTGTAGGACATGATTTTTTGATACACACACACGCGCACACACACACACATTGTGGAATAATTACAACAATCAGACTAATTAACATACCCATCATCACACAGTGACTTTTTTTTTTTTCTGGTGAGAACACTTAAGATTTACTTTCAGCAAATTTCTTTTCTTGTTTTTTTTTTTTGAAATGGTGTCTCACTCTGTTGACTAGGCTGGAGTGCAGTGGTGCGATCTCGGCTCACTGCAACCTCTGCCTCCCAAGCTCAAGCGATTCTCTTGCCTCAGCCTCCTGAGTAGCTGGGATTACAGGCACGAGCCACCACACCTGACTTATATATATATACATATATATATATATTTTTAAATGTGTGTGTGTGTGTGTGTGTGTGTGTGTGTGTGTGTGTGTGTGTATATATATATATATATATATATATATATATATATATATATATATATATATAGTATTCTTAGTAGAGATGGGGTTTCATCATGTTGACAAGGCTGGTCTCAAACTCCTGACCTCAGGCAATCTGCCTGTCTCTGCCTCTCAAAGTGCTGGGATTAGAATGTGTGAACCACTGTGCCCGGCCACTTTCAGGAAATTTCACGTATATAATACAGTATTTTCAGCTACAGTCATCTTGCTGTACATTAGATCCCCAGAACTGATTCATCTGGCGTAAGTGAAAGTTTGTGTTTCATGGTTGACACCTCCCGCTCACCCACCCAATGCTCCTGCCTCATGCTCTTCCATACCATCCCCCCCTTCACAGCCAGGGTCACCTCCATCCGTACCTGCAGGTTCACCTGTGTTCTCCAGGCACACTGGCTTTCTGTCAGCTCTCACACCTATCAATCCTGTCCCGCCTGAGTCTCTGCATTTGCTGTTCTCTCTGCCTGGATCTCTTCCCCCAGTTCTTCATGAGGCTGACAACTTCTCATCTAAAACCTAGCTTCAAAGTCGCCTCCTCAGAATGGCTTTCCCGACCTGCCCATCCATCTCTGAACCCATTCCCCAGAGCCGCCACAACAAATTACCATGAACTTGAGTGGCTTAAAACAACAGCAATTTAGTCAGTCACAGTTCTGGAGGCCAGAAGTACCAAATCAAGGTCTTGACAGAATTGTTTCCTTCTGGAAGCCCTGAGGGGGAATGTGTTCCATGCCTCTCTTTTACTTTTTGGTGGCTACCAGCAATCCTTGGCATTCACTGGCTTGTAGATGCATCACTCCAACAACCTTCGCCTTCATCTTCACATCACCTCATTCCCTGAGTCTTCTACCTTTATCTTATCTTTTTTTTTTTTTTTTTGAGAAAAGATCTCTCTTTGTTGCCTAGGCTACAGTGCAGTGGCATGATCACAGCTCACAGCAGCCTTGAACCCCTGGGCTTAAGCAATGCTCCTGCGTCAACCTCTGGAATAGTTGAGACTACGGACACATGTCGTCTAGCTGGGCTAATTTTTAATTTTTTTGTAGAGACAGGGTCTTGCTGTTGTCCATGCTGTTCTCAGACTCCCGGGCTCAAGTGATCCTTCTGCTTTGGGCTCCCAAAGTACGGGGATTATAGGTATGAGCCACCACGCCCGGCCCCTTTCTATTCTCTTCTAAGGATACTTGCCATTAGATTGACATCCCAACCAGGGAATGTAGGATGATCTTATCTTGAGATCTTTAACTTAATCATACCTGCAAAGCCCCTTTTCCAAATAAGGTCACATTTGCAGGTTCTGGGTGGACATATATTGCGGAGGCCCACCATTAACCTTATCTATACACTCTATCACATTATCTTCTTTCATTTTTTGATGTTCAGAGTAATTACACATTTGAAATGATCTAGTTTAGTGATGTTTTCTAGTTGCTGATTATCACTTATTACTGGGTTTTGAAATCCAGTGGACCTGGACAAGTATTTAAAATTTTAGATAGAAATTTATTAAAAAATGAAATAGAAAACATGAGAGCCTACCACATTTAATAAGAGTGATGGCTGAGACTACTTCCATTCATACTGCTTCAAAATCAGGACTGAGAGCTGAGACCACTTGGCTTAATTATTTGTTCCAGGGAAATCTTGTCCAGGAAGACAAGGTGAGAGAAGAATGTGGAGAAACTGGAACCTTTGGGTACACTGGGTGGGATGGTAAAATGAGGCAGCTGCTATGGAAAACAGTGTGGTGCTTCCTCACAAAACTAAGATTTGATTACCATGTGATCTAACAATTCTACGTCTAGGTGTATACCCAAAAGAATTGAAAGCAGGGTCTCAAAGAGATACTTGTTTTTATTTTCATTTTTATTGTTTTTGAGACAGAGTCTTGCTCTGTTACCCAGGCTGGAGTGCAGTGGCACAATCATGGCAGGTCTCAAACTCCTGGCTCAAGTGATCTACTTGCCTTGGCCTCCCAAAGTGCTGGGATTACAGGTGTGAACCACTGAGCCTGATCTCAAAGAGATAACTCACGTTCACAGCAGCATCATTCACAGTAACTAAAAAGTGGAAGCAACTCAGGTGTCCACCAACAGATAATAGATAAAGAGAATGTGGTATATACACACGTGTTTGTCTGCTCAGCTTGCCATAAAATACCTTACATGCCTTAAATACCTTAAACAACAGAAATTTATTTTGTCACAGTTCTGGAGGTTAGGAAGTCCCAAGTGAAGATTCCAGGCAATTTGGTTTCTGATGAGGGCTCTCTTCATGGCTTGCAAAAGGCAGCCTTCTTGCTGTGTCCTCACATAGCCTTTCTTTGGTGTATATCCATGGGAGAGAGAGCACAAGCTCTCTGATGTCTCTTCTTATAAGCACACTAGTCTTGTCCAATCAGGGCCCACACCTGCGACTTCATTTAACCTTAATTACTTCCTTAGATGCCCCATCTTCAAATATAGTCACACTGGGAATTAGGACTTCAACATATTAACTTTGGGGGAACATGAATATTCAGTCTATAACAATACACAATGGAACCTTATCTTCAAAAAGGAAGGAAATTCTGACACACGCTACAAGATAGATGAAGCTTGAGGATCATATGAGATATCTAGAGTAAGTCAAATTCATAGAGATAGAAAGTAGAACGGTGGTTGCCAGGGACTGAAGGGGAGTACTGTTTAATGTGTAAATATTTTGGGTTTTGCGGGATGCAAAGAGTTTGGGAGATGGATGATGGTGATGGTTGCACAACATGTGAATGCATTTAATGCCGTAGGACTGTACACCACTTTCAGTTTTACATTTATTTATTTATTTATTTATTTATTTATTTTTTATTATTCTTCAACAGATCTCAAGCGGGATGCTTTCACTTCTTTTGTGTATATACCCAGAAGTAAATCCATTTGCTTCTTTCTTATAGCTTCTGGTTCTTTGCTGAAATTTTTCATTTTTCATGTTTTAAGAGGACTTGTAATTGATAGTTGGAGAATTTTTGTGTTGGCTGCTTTGAAATCCTTGTCAGATAATTCCAACATCGGATTCATCTTCTCAGTTGATTGCGTCTTCTCATTCAAACGGCCATTTTTTCCTGGTTCTTGGTACTACAGGTGATTTATTTATTTATTTATTTGAGACAGGGTCCCACTGTACTGCCCAGGCTTGAGTGCAGTGGTGCAATCTCGGCTCACGGCAGCCTCCATCTCCAAGGCTTAAGAAATCCTCCCACCTCAGCCTTTCAACTAGCTGGGACCACAGGTGCACACCACCACACCTGGCTAATTTTTGTATTTCTGTAGAGACGAGGTTTTGCCATACTGCCCAGGTTGGTCTCGAACTCCTGAGCTCAAGCGATCCACCCACCTTGGCCTGGGAAAGTGCTGGGATTACAGGCATGAGCCACTGTGCCCAGTGACAGGTGGTTTTGGATTGTAAATTAGATATCACGTTAGGATACTCTGGGCTCTTTAAATCTCTTATTTTAGCAGGCAAGCATCCTTTTTAGGTTTGGTATGGAGGTCCTAGCCACTTTTGTGGGCTGTGGTTCCAATGACAGTTTGATTTTCAGTGTCTTAGAGGCCTGCTTGGTTTTCCGTGCCTCTGGGGCTCCTGCTGGTCTCTGCTCATGCTGCCTGAGCGGGTGGAGGAGGGGAGTCTCAGGCCCATGGGACAAAGAGGCTCTCCTGGCTGGCGCCTTCTATTGGGGATGGAGAGTATTTCCTGAACTGGGTGTTTGTCATGCTGGGATCTTCCCACCAGTGACCTCCAGCTGCCTCAGTGCTTATTCCAGTCAGGGGAGGGGAGTATCAGGCCCACAGGATCAAAGAGGCTCCCAGAGCCACGTTGCTCATCCTGGCCATGTCCCTCTTACAGTTCTTGCTCAGATGTGGGGAAATGGAGTCTTAGTTCCACGGGGGCAAAGAGGCTCCTGTGGCAGGCTACTTTCTCTGTGTGAATGGGTGCCTCCTGCCAGTTCTTCCTGTCTGCTTTGGCACGTCTTGGCAGGGGAGAGGACTCTTGGGCCCAGCGAATGCTCACCCTGGCTGCTTACTGTTGGTGGGACTTCCAATCTGTCCCCCAGCTGGTGGTGTTGGACTCCACTGATGTTGTCAGAGGTCCTGTTCAGTCTGAGGGAGAAACGACCATATCTGGGCTGATTTCTGTAACAACAGTGTGGGTTGGGAAATGCCAGGTCTGGGTTGGGTTTGAGGGGAATATAATATGCCCTCCTGCTTCGTTGTTCTTCCAGTCTTGGGGCCCCAGACCAGTTTGCCTTCTTCTTACTATCTTTCAGAGTTCTCTCTTGGTTGCCTCTTGTATTGTTTCCAGGGTTTATAGTTTTGCTTTGAGGGGAGAAGTAGGGAGAAACTGTTCTGTGCCACCGTGACCTACCAGGTACTTTGAGCACGGGCACAGTGGTGAAGCTCCAGGGTACCCATTCCTGGATTCATGTCTCTCAGCTGGAAGAACACAGACTTTCATCCTCTGCCAATTAGACAGCCATCAGAAGATGCTCAGAGTTCTCTAGAAACAGACAGTAACAGGAAGAAAAACAGCTACATGAGACTATGAGATCAAGTAGATGACATGTGAAATAGACAGCTTCTATTCCAAATTCCAAATCAAACCCGCACCTTGCTTTTCTTTTTTTGCCTTTTAAATCTCCTTTGATATAGTCTAGTCACTCTGTTCTCCATTCTTTGCTCATTTACTTGAATGTAAAGATGGAGATACCTTTTTTTTTAAGAGATAGGGTTTTACCATCGCCCAGGCTGGAGTGCAGTGGTGCAATCATAGTTCACTGCAGCCTTGAACTCCTGGGCTGAAGCGATCCTCCTGTCTCAGCTTCTCAAGTAAATGGGACTACAGGTGCACATCACCACATTTGGCTAATTTTTAAATTTTTTTGTAGAGACAGGGTTTTAATATGTTGCCCAGGTTGGTCTCAAATTCTTGGCCTCAAGTGATCCTCCTGGCTTGGCCTCCTAAAGTGCTGGGATTACAGGTGTGAGTCACTGTGCCTGGCCAATAACTTTTGTTAACTTTTTTCTAGATTTATGAATTTTGTTGCTTATTTCTGGGTAAATAGGTGCTTATAAATGGCTCATTCAATAGCCAATGTTCAAAGGAAAAAAATGGTTGCTATGTATGTTTCCAGCTTTGTAGGCGGGTCACCTCATTATTCCCCATTCCATACCCTGAACAAGTGGAACACCCTTTCAGAGATAAGAACTTGGGAAAAAGACTTCCCTAAAAACTTTTCTGAAAATTGCTATAATCATAGACCCAAGGAACAGCCTAATTCACCTTATGATGTGGTTCCCAAGAAAGGAGAGAGAAAGTGTCTAAGAAGACTAGAGCCAATCCTGAGACCCAAAGGCGAGACTGGCAAGGGCAGGAGAAGTCACATGTAGTTCTCCATGCTGGCAGGAAAGTTCCACTGGCCATGCCCAGCCAATCCATGCTGCCTGCCTCTCCTTGGTTCCTCTTCTTTCTTTAGCTCAGAAGAAGGAACTCTATTTTCCAAATAATCCCAGCATGGAGAATTTAAGATGGCTGTAAATTATTTAACATTCCTTATATCACAGGGTCTAAGTCCCCTTCTCTTGAATCGGGGTTCTCTTTGCTATTGCTTGGATCTATAGAATACAGCAAAAATAATGCTGTGTGTAGTAAGATAAGGCTGTAAACCAGGAAGAACCGATTCTTTTGCTTTAGGGAATTCATCTAAGCCAATTTATCTGGACAGTTTGCTGAATGAGCTCTCCCATCTGGATAATAGATTGCTCATCTGGGAAAACAGCTTGCCTATCAAACAGCAGTTTCACTGATTGAGATTGGTTTTAAGACCCTTGCCTTGATGCGTTCACCAATCCTCAAGTATTATATCATGAAATGTGCCCAATCCCAATCAATTTCTGTCTTGAAAGACCTGCCTTGAACCACTTGAGCCCAGATCCCAATAATATACATTTCCTTTCCTCACCTTCCCCTTTCTGAGATACCACTAAGATTGTCAAGGTGGTGGTCTCCATGACTGCAGAACATCTAACAAAGTTAGCTTTGCTTGATGGCTGGTTTTTTGGTGGTCTTTTGAGGAGCTAACAGGCTATGAGGTAAGCATTGTTTTGTAAAACTTGAGTTTCCGTTTTATATAGATGTGTCTGTGTCTGTGTGTGTACTGAGAAGTGATGTAAAATGAATCTCAGCTGTGGGTGATAAGCTGGGTTGGTTCATTGTTGTCTTCTCATACTAGAATGTAAGCTGAAGACCACAGAAATGTTGTCTTCTCTGCCATACCCCCAATGTTTTGAACAATTTCTGGCACACAAATGTCTTTCTCTCTCTCTCTCTCTCTCTCTTTTTTTCTTTGAGACAGAGTTTCGCTCTTATTGCCCAGGCTGGAGTGCAATGGCATGATCTCGGCTCACTGCAACCTCCGCCTCCCAGGTTCAAGCCATTCTCCTGCCTCAGCCTCCCAAGTAGCTGGGAATACAGGCGTCTGCCACCATGCCCGGCTGAATTTTGTATTTTTGGTAGAAATAAGATTTTGCCACGTTGGCCAGGCTGGTCTCGAACTCCTGACCTCAGGTGATCCACCCACCTCGGCCTCCCAAAGTGCTGGGATTACAGGCATGAGCCACCACACCCGGCTTCCTTTTTTTTTTTCTTTTTCTTTTTTTTTTTTTGAGACAGGATCTTACTCTGTCACCCAGACTAGAGTAATGAGGCAATCATAGCTCACTGCGGCCTTGACTTCTGCAGCCCCTGCACTCCTACCACCTCACAGAGGGGGAGCTTGGGGAGTCCCAGGGGTACCTTAGATCCTCAGTTTTCCTACTCCTTGTGGGCCTCAGTTTCCGAACTCGGGGAGATCCAGCAGCTGCTCAGGGTCCCTCCAGCCTCCCCTGTGGCCTGTGGGCTTGTCTGCTTGATTTCCCATCTTGGCACATGCTCCCCACGTGCAGGCTGGTGCCATCTGGATCAGCCCTTGGTAGAATATTTATGGAGGCAGTGAATTTGGGGATTATACCTGGCTTCTGGAGTCAGACCTAGATGTGAATCTGGTTGGACCACTGCTGAGCTGTGTGACCCAGGGCAAGGCACTTTACTTCCTTGTGCATCTGTTTTCTCATCCCTAAAATGGGGATAAGAACAGAACGTACCTGTAGGACCATTTGGTGGTTAAATGAGTTAATATGAATGAAGGTTTGGACCAGAGAGAACCTTCTGATGCACGGTTATCCACCTGCCTTCACTTCCCTGCCCGTCACCACAGTTAAAATCTTGCTTCTGTGTTTACTTAATTACTATTCTGACTGCTTAACATTTGATGAATACTTTTTCCCCAAGACGCAGGACAGAGTAAAGACAACTTTGCTCACCCTGTATCCCAGCACCTAGCAGGTGTCTGAGTGGAGAAGTCTGAGGCAAGTTTGGTCAGGGTAGGGGGTAAGAGGTGAGTTTGACGGTTCTACGTCAGTCTGAAAGAAGAATTTCAACAAGTACTGTAGTCCCTCTTATCCACGGTTTTGTCTTCCTCCGTTTAAGTCAGTCAACCTCGGTCTGAAAATATTAAGATAATTTGGCTGGGTGCAGTGGCGCAAGCCTGTAATCCCAGCATTTTGGGAGGCTGAGGCAGGTGGATCACCTGAGGTCAGGAGTTTGAGACCAGCCTGGTCAACATGGTGAAACCCCCTCTCTACTCAATACAAAAAATTAGCAGGGTGTGGTGGCGTATGCCTGTAATCCCAGCTACTTGGGAGGCTGAGGCAGGAGAATCACTTGAACCCGGGAGGCAGAGGTTTCAGTGAGCCGGGATTGCACCATTGCACTCCAGCCTGGGCAACAATAGCAAAACTCCATCTCAAAAAATATATATAGATAGATAGAGATATAGATAGATAATTTGAGAGAACACATTCACATAGCTTTTATTATAGTATATTGTTATAATTCTTCTCTTTTATTATTGTTGTTAATCTCTTACTGCACCTAATTTATAAATTAAGTTTTATCATAGTTATGTGTATATAGGAAAAATCCTAGTATTTTTATTATTTTATTTTATTTATGTTATTTTTTTATAGAATCATAGGCTTCAGTACTATCCATGGTTTGAAGTATCCTCTGTGGGTCTTGGAACATATCAGTTTGGGGGG
>NC_045450.1:34678381-34725768 GCF_002776525.5 Piliocolobus tephrosceles | reverse complement strand
AAACAGTCTATCAGTGCATCGTAGGAGCTTTACAAACATTGTGCTTCGATCCGTGATTTCTTCTTTGGGGTCCACTTCTTAAGGAAATGAAGGATTTGAACTGTGGACAGAAATGCTTCTGACAAATCTGTCAAAACTTGAGGGTCAGAAACCCAATGCAAACAGAGACAGGCATAGGAACATATTAGCTAATGTGACCGAGAAATGTCAAGGCGTATTTGGCCTTCGGCACAGCTGGACCCAGGGCTCATGTGCTGCTGTTTGCTCTTCTAGTGGCAGAGTGCCTGCCAGCGGCTCGGGGTCTTCCTCTTGACTGAAGGAGCCCCAGTAGATGGGAGGAGAGAAGGGTTCCACACTTGTCCTAGAACAAAAGCACTGGCTCTGATTGGGCCACTTGCTCATCCTGACCTATTGCTGTGTCCAGAGGGATGGAATAAGCCAATTGGTCAGGCTTCAGCCATTCCCTCTCCTGGACCTGAGGAGGCAAGCCATCCCCACATGGGCCACACTGTGAGGCAGGGATCCTGGAGGGTACTTGGAGTGCTCCTGTCAAAAGAAGGGTGAGACCTTTCGTGGTGGCTTACTCCTGCAATCCCAGTACTTTGGGAGGTTGAAACAGGAGGATGGCTTGAAATCAGGAGTTTGAGACCAGCCTGGGCAACATAGTGAGACCCAGTCTCTACAAACAGTCTTAAAAATGAGCCATGCAGGGTGGCACATCTGTAGTCCCAGCTATTCAGGAGGCTGAGGCAGGAAGGTCACACTTCAGACCATGCGGTCAAGGCTGCAGTGAGCTGTGGTTGCACCACTGAAGTCCACCCTGGGTGACAGAGTGAGACCATGGCTCTTTTAAGGAAAAAAGAAAAAAAAGGATGAATACCAGACAGGCAAATGTTGCTGAAACCCATAATTTCCACATAGCATCATGCAAAAAAGTGAGAAGTGCAACCCACAAGCAGCTCTGGAAGAATGCCTTAAATTGCAGCTTATTCCTAAGGTAGAATATTATGCAGCCATTAAAATATACATTAGAACTAAATTTATGGAGAAAACCTTATGGTTGGATTTATGCTAGAATGTGTTAAAAAAATAGGCTACAAAGTACATATGCCGTATAGGTTCAACAGTGTAAAGTATATTTGTGCTTTGAAAAATGCTGAAAGAAAATATGTAAAAACTTTCATAGTAATTATGGCAACAGGCATGAATTTTATTCTACAATCTTTTTTCTTTTCTTTAAAATGTTTAAGTACCCATTATATGAATGTCTAAGGAACAAACATTAATTTAAAGAATCCAGCCTGCAGAATGATTTCCACTTGAGCAGCATGAAGTTAGGCTGCAGCCACGTGGGAACCAGAGTTGGGGAGGGGTGAAGACAGGCGGGGGTGTGGAGAGGGAGGAAAGAAAGCAGCTCTGCCAAGTCTACACATTTCAACCTTAAAGAAAGCTGCAAGCAGGTCTTGGCCCAACTGGAAGCAAATTGTGGGAGGTGTGGCTGCGAATGGGTTCCCTTAGTTTCCCAAGGCTTAATTCATAAGCCCTCATCCACGGGTTTGTTTGTTCATTCAGTCAGGCACCCCTTCTTGCAGTAGATGAGTATCCCTGTGTGCTAGAGAATGCGGAAGGAAACAAGGCATGTCCACGTCCTCCAGAAGTTCACAGTGTAGTCTGAGGACATGCAAGCACATGATGCTATCATCGGCTTTCCGTGTGTTGTGGGCTTGATTGGTGTCAGTCATTGGCAGAGGGGCCTTTGGGAGGACGCCTGGACACCGTGTGGACACAGCAGCTGATTTTGAGGGAGAGATGGTGGGGCGACCCCTCGTGAGCTTGGCATGAGAGGGACTGGTGGGCAATTGGCCTGACTCTGTCTCCCAGGCCCCGAGCGAGGCACTAGTGGTTACCAGGTTCTGGACAGAAACTGACATCTGGCGGTGGTCAGATAGTGTGGAGTGGCGATGTGGAGGGCCCACGGGAAGAACTGAAGTGGACACATGGGCAGAGGGAAGAGCAGGGGATCCTTCAGGCAAGGCAGAGAGCAACACAGCAGGTAGAAGGGAGGTGGCCTCATGCTCAGGGACCCAGCTTTCCTAACGCAGCAAACAGTCAGGCCCGAGCTCTGAGACCTGCGGAAGCTACAGTGTCTCTCCTAGAAAAGGGG
Organism: Piliocolobus tephrosceles; assembly: GCF_002776525.5. Taxonomy (NCBI): domain Eukaryota; kingdom Metazoa; phylum Chordata; class Mammalia; order Primates; family Cercopithecidae; genus Piliocolobus; species Piliocolobus tephrosceles. The sequence goes on along the minus strand of NC_045450.1, from coordinate 34,723,604 downwards.
AATGTATCGTACTCTGCTTGGGGAGTCTGATGGGGACCCGAGCTAATAAACGGAGGCACCTGGGCTGGAGTCAGGTAGACAGTGGGAGCGCAGTTCCCAGGAGGAGGGCAGGAGAGAAACCTGTGACCCACTCAGCTGGCACCTTGACCTCAGCCATACCAGAAGGTAGATCAGTGTGGCAGATTTTATTTTCTAAAGAGAGCCACGACTGTCTTCTGTCCATCGTGTTCTCTTGTAATGTGACCTTGCCACTCTGCACTTCTGAGCATAGGTCATATGCTTCCACCAGCTCCCCGCACACCTCCTGCCACCCCTCCCTCCCTCTCCAGGGGTGCTCACCTTTGGAAACTGGCCACCATGCTTCAAGGAAGCCCAGGCCACATGAGGAGGTCATGTGTAGGTTTGCCCATAGGGAGGTCGTGTGTAGACATGTGTATGCGGAGGTTGTGTGTAGACATGTATGGGGAGGTCGTGTGTAGACATGTGCATGGGGAGGTCACGTGCAGATATATGGGCTGACAGCCCCTGCTGAGGTCCCAGTGGACCTAAGGCATCAAAAGTGAGTGAGGGAAACTTGCAGATGACTCCAGCCTCAGCTGCCACCTGAGCGCAACCACCTATAAGACCCTGAGTGAGAACTGAGCTGAGCCCAGTTAAGCTCCAGAACCATGACAGATAGCAAAAACGACTGTTGTTGTTTTAAGCCACTAAATTTTGGGTGGTTTGCTGTGCTGCAGTAGATAATCAGAACAATTAGCTTTTCTTTTTGTGATAGACTTGTTTTTTTAACAGCAGTTTTAGGTGCACTGGAAAATTAAACAGAAGGTACAGAGATTTCCCATATGTTCCCAGTTTGTACACATGCACAGCCTCCTTCATTATCAACATCCTCCACCAGACGGGTGCATTTGTTACCACTAATGAACCTACACTGACACATCATTATCACCCAAAACCCATGGTTTACATTAGAGTTCACTCTTGGTGCTGTGTATTCTATGGGTTTGGACAAATACATAATGACATCTATGCACTATTCTGGTATCATACAGAGTAGTTTCACTGCCCCCAAAATCCTCTGTGCTCTGTTTATCCTTTCCTCCCCCAACCCCTGGCAACCACTGATCCTTTTGCTGCCTCCATAATTTTGCCTTTTCCAGAATGTCATAGAGTGAGAATCATACAGTATGTATATATCCTTTCAGCTTGGTTTCTTTCTCTTAGTAACATGAATATAAGATTCCTTCACATCTTTTCATGGCTTGATGATTTTATTTTTTTTCTTTTTTTTTGAGACACAGTCTCACTCCAGACGGGAGAGTAGTGGTGCCATCGCAGCTCACTGCATCCTTGACATCCTGGGCTCAAGCGAGCCTCCTGCTTCAGTCTCCCAAGTAGCTGGGACCACAGGTGTGCACCACCATGCTCAATTAATTAATTAATTAATTAATTTATTTTTTGAGACGGAGTCTCGCTCTGTCGCCCAGGCTGGAGTGCAGTGGCCGGATCTCAGCTCACTGCAAGCTCCGCCTCCCGGGTTTACACCATTCTCCTGCCTCAGCCTCCCGAGTAGCTGGAACCACAGGCGCCCGCCACCTCACCCAGCTAGTTTTTTTTTTTTTTTTTTAGTAGAGACGGGGTTTCACCAGGTTAGCCAGGATGGTCTCGATCTCCTGACCTTGTGATCCGCCCGTCTCGGCCTCCCAAAGTGCTGGGATTACAGGCTTGAGCCACCGCGTCCGGCCCTTTATTTTTATGTTTTGTAGAAATGGAGTCTCCCTATGTTGCCCAGACTGGTATCAAACTCCTGGCCTCAAGTGATCCTCCTGCCTCAGTCTCCCAAAGTGCTGGGATCACAGATATGAGCCACTGTGCCCAGCTTTATTTCTTTTTAGTACTGCATAATATTCCATTTTCTGGATGTGTCACAGTTGATTTATCCATTTACCTACTGAAGAACATCTTGGTTGCTTCCAAGTTTTGGCAATTATGAATAAAGTTGCCCTAAGCATCCATGAGCAGGCTTTTGTGTGGACACAAATTTTCAATTCATTTGAGATAGATACCAAGGAGTGTTATTCCTGAATCATATGGTTAGAGTATGTTTCATTTTGTAAGAAACCGCCAGACTGCTTTCCAAAGCAGCCGCACCATTTTGCATTCCCACCAGCAACGAATGAGAGTCTCTGTTGTTGCACATCCCCACCAGCATTTGGTGTTGTCAGTGTTCTGGATTTCGGCCATTCTAATATGTGTGTAGTGGTATCCATCGTTGTTTTAATTTGCATTTCCCTAATGACAGTGATATTGAGCATCTTTTCATATGCTTATTTGCCATTTGTGTATCTTCTTCAGTGAGGTGTCTGTTTTGGCAAAAGATGGTCATTTGCTCATTTTTTAATCAGGTTGTTTGTTTTCTTATTGTTGAGGTTTTAGAGTTCTTTGTCTATTTTGGATAACAGTCCTTTATCACATACGTGTTTTGCAAATACTTTCTGTATAGTATCATACAGAGTCTGTGGCTTGCCCTCCCATTATCTTGACAGTATCTTTCAGAGAGCCAAAACTTTTCCATTTTAATGAAATCCAGCTTATCAATTATTTCTTCCATGGATTATGCCTTTGATGTTGCATTTTAAAAGTCATTGCCAAACCCAAGGTCAGCTAAATTTTCTCCTATGTTATCTTCTAGGATTTTTATAGTTTTTCATTTTACATTTAGATTTCTGATCCACTTTGAGTTAGTTCTTGTGAAGGGTGTAAGGTCTGTATTGAGTTAATTCTCGTGAAGGGTGTAAGGTGTGTGTCTAGATTCACCTTTTTGCATGTGGATGTACAGTTGTTCCAGCACCATTTGTTGGAAAGACCATCTTTACTCCCTTGAATTGCCTTTGCTCCTTTGTCAAAGATCAATTGACTATATTTATGTGGATCTATTTCTGGGCTCTCTATTCTGTTCCATTAATCTAGTTGTCTATTCTTTCATTAATACCTCAATCTTCATTACTGTAGCTTTACTGTAAGTCTTGAATTCAGGTAGGGGCAGTCCTCTGACTGTTCTTTGGTATAAGTTAGCTATTCTGGTCTTTTACCTTGTCATATAAACTTTAGAATCAGTTTATTGATATCCATAAAATAACTTGCTGGAGTTTTGTTTGGGATTGTGTTGAATCTATAGAATTTGGGAAGAACTGACATCTTGATACTATTAAGGCTTCTTATCCATAAACAAATAATATCTCTCTATTATTTAGTTCTTCTTTGATTTCTTTCATCAGAGTTTTTTAGTTCCCCTCATATAAATATTCTTGCATATTTTGTTAGATTTATGCCTAATTCATTCTTTTGGGTGCTAATGTAAATGGCATTGTGTTTTTAATTTCAAATTCTACTTGTTCATTGCTAGTATATAGGAAAGTGACTGACTGACTTTTGTATAATAACCTTATATCCTGCAACCTTGCTATAATTGCTTAATTCCAAGAGGAATTTTTTTCTATTCTTTTGGATTTTCTGCAGTCAGAACAGTTTTTTAAAACTTATACCCTACTTCTTTGCTACTAAGATCTCATCTACCTAGTGATAGATTTTGTTGGGGAATGGGTAGGAGCTGAGAGGAGAAAAAGAGTGATCCTGCTGTTAAAGGTACATAATAATTGTAAAACGGATACTAATTTAAGGAACTTTAAAATATCATGTGAGAAAATATGCATCTTAGATCAGTCTCTTTCCTAGGAGCACAGCGCACCCTGAACTCCTTCTTAAGAGTAGAAGATGCATCAGTGTTGGGGCTTCATGGCTCCAGGTTGCCAGGGGTGGGATGCCAGGAGCTAAGACCCAGGCTGTCCGGGGAGCTATGGGTGTCTGGGCAGCCCCAGATCTGCATGGGGCCAAAAGCCTGGTGTTCTGGGACTGGAGATCCAGTGGTCCAGCTCTTGTCCACCCTGGGGCCTTTTCCAAGCAGCCAGTGTCAGGGGTCTCAGTCCACAGGTTGCCAAACTGGTGCTTGTACTTTTTTCTGGGTTTGGCATAACATATCGACTTCTAGGCATGGAAGAGCCAAACAAATGAACAAAGAACAACCCAAGGATAACAAAACACCACTTTTTGCAGTAGACATGTGTGGTTTCCTTCTGCAGGGATTTTCCGCTCGCACCCCCTTGACAGCCCCTTGGAACATCTCAATCCCAGTGACTGACTTCTCAAGCCCAGGGCTACAGGGACCGTCATGTGACTTGGGCCTGGCCAATCAGCATATTCCATTGGCTTGGCCTTGGTGATTGGTTCAGGGATGGTCCCCTGACTCCAGCTAGTCCAATGAGAGCCCTCCTCAGGACTTCTGCCAGGACTTCCCGGGAAACCGGCAGGTGTACCCTTTCTGGTGGGACTGCCAAACCCTTAGGACGTCATCCTCGAGGTGGGATCGGGTAGGGAACAGCCTAAGGGAGGGGATGGCAAACCTGCCTGAGAGTGAAGCTACCACAGGGGACAGCGCAGGCAAGGAGCAGGTTTCTGATATGATTGTCTGAGGCCCTGGGTCCTGGTGCTGGAAGGGAGCCACACCCTGGCATTTTCAGATACTAGAACCAGCAACCCCCTTTCATACTGAATCCTGTTTGACTGGGTGTTTATCACATGACTGACATCCTCTAAGAATTGTGCAGTGGGCCGTGTGCAGCCAGCCACCTCCTTCCAGAAAGACAAACTCTCAACTCTCTCAGAAAACAGGCTGTGTCTGTGCCTCTCTCTCTACTTCCTAGAACCTGAGGACGTCCCTCCTGACTCCCCACATGTGGGGCTGACCTGCATGCCCTCCGAGCCACATTACCCGTGCAGCCTTGCCTGGCGATCACATTGAGCAGCACCTCCCTGGTACGCAGCTGCTTGGGCATCCATCTTTCTGTCTTCTCTTCCAGAGAATATGAGTCCTGGCAAGCTGTAGCCCAATTGGTCCTTCCTCCCCTACAGGCCTGGGCACCCTGCCTGGCACTTTCCTGGTGTTCCATGAACTGAATGGGAAAAGGAAAGCAGACCAAGTCACCTGGAAAGCAGGCATGGGACGAGGAAAGATCACTGGTCTTGTAATCCAAAAGTAAAGGGCGGCATCATGACGCTGGAGCTATCCGGCTATTTGCTTGGGCAAATCCTGACTTTCTTCATCATCAGCTGCCTCGTCCATGGCAGAGAGATCATGGGTCTAACCCTCGTTGTGTCACAGTGAAAGCATGCTCAGAGCCAGTGTGTGGGGCTCTCACAGAAGTTCATCCTATTCCCTAGGCACTCGCCCAGAGCTGGGTGCTTTACACTTGCAGTCCCCTCCAAACCTCCCTACTACTGGATCTGGAAGGCTCCATTTTACTGATGAGCAAACTAGACGAAGGAGGCTGAGTCACTTGCTCAATGCCACACAGCTGGTCATCGAAGAAGGTTGCCCTTGAGCCCAGATCTGCTCACCCCAGAGCCCTGGGTCCTAGCTTTTAGGCTCTGGGCTCTCTGAGGCTGGAAGGGCTTCCCTGAGCAGAGGCCAAGCCAAGGGGTGCCTCAGGGGAACATTTTTGTTGTGGTTGTAGAGCAGAGTCAGGGTCTCCCTGTGTTGCCCAGGCTGATCTCAAGCTTCTGGGCAAGTGATCCTCCCACCTTGGCCTCTTAAAGTGCTGGGATTACAAGTGTGAGCCACCACACCTGGCTGGCCTAGGAAAACTTAAACCCATCTCGCATCTCCCCCAGACCCTCCAACTCCTGAGTTAAATTTACGGTTTAGGTAAAGACGGTGTGCCTGTTCTTCAGCTTCAAGACCAGCCCCAGCCCCTGCTCGGGGAGACTGCCAGTCTCCTAGCTTGTCCAGCCTGCCCCTACTCGGTGAGCTGATGAGACAAGGAGTGGGGCTGTGATCCTCTGAGCCAGACCACACCTGAAGCTTCTGGAGAGCCAACACAGGGAGATCCTGTCCTGGGCTCCAGGCCTTTCTGAGACAAAGCCCCTCCATCTACACATCTCAGTTGGTGTCTGGTCCTGGGTGGGGTGCAAGGCCAGGCTGTTTCCAGTTTCGAGGCTTCCTATATGATAAAAATGAAGAAGCATCAACATAAATTTCCACCGTTGTAGTGTACTTACATAAACAGCTTTCACAGATTGATACTTCTAACACACAGTGTGATTTAACTGTGCTAGGGTACTTAGTATATTATTTTAAAAATTAAAAATTAATTTATAGGTCGCTGAAGGGAGCCTGGCCTGGCAATGGGCCCCAAGATTCAAGGTGGAGAATGTCCCTCATTTCCATCCTGTTCCTGTGACTTGTTTATGACAGTGTTTAGGGAAGGTGAAAGGCATACCTTTGCGGCTCTTGTCCTGGTAAAGTAGGCAACCAATTGCCACAGTCACGGTTGGGGAGGGGCACGGGGAGGTGGTGGAGCCCTGCACCTTCACCCCATCACCTGTGCTGGAGTTCCTGCCATCAGAGGCTGCCTGAGAATTTCCAGCCACCAGAAGGGGGCAGACGGTGACTTCTGAAGCTAGGACACAATGGGTCTGTGAGGAGGCAGGCAAGAGGGGGCGGTGGGGCCAGGCTGCAACCACCACCTCCTCCACCTTGGGACAAGCTTGGCCCCCATCAGCTGGGCTTGGCTGCCCGGAAGCTTCAGGTGTTGGCTAGCACAGAGCATCCCAGCCCCACTGCTTGTCTAGTCAGGTCACCGGGTAGGGGAGGGCTTAACAGGCTAGGGCGCTGGCAGTCTGCCTTTAGGAGCAGGGGCTGGGGCTGGTCTTGAAGCTGGAGAACAGGCACACTGTCTTTACCTGGACCGTAAATTTAACTGGGGGGTTGGAGGTTGCTGGTGGAGATTTGAGGTGGGTTTAAGTTTTCTGAAGTCAGCCGGGTGCAGTGGCTCACACCTGTAATCCCAGCACTTTGGGAGGCTGAGGTGGGAGGATCGCTTGACCCCAGGAGTTTGAGACCAGCCTGGGCAACACAGGGAGACTCTGTCTCTACAACAACGATAGAAATGTTCCCCTAAGCCACCCCTTGGCTTGGCCACTGCTCAGGGAAGCCCTTCCAGTCTCAGAAACCCCCTGAGCCACCAATCATCCTGCGTGGAAGACAGACACAGATGCAAATGACTAAATGCCTTTGTGCATCCTGGTTCCAGGTGGGAGGTGCTGGGAGATGGGGGCCTGTCACTTAGAAACTGCCTCCCCTCCCAAACCTGGACACAGGGCCCACTGCTCCACAGGCGTTGCAGGACGCCAAGGGCCCATGGTATGTCTGGAGCTTCCTCGTGGACCGGCCTTTCAGCAGTATGTCCTGCTGGGCCCGGTCCCTCCTGAAATTGAGTCCTTTGTGGATTCCCTAAGCCACAAAGCAACCCCAGCCCTGGGATAGCTCAAAGAGAATTTTTAAATGACACGAGCTGGACATGCAATCACAAGGTATCTGCCCAGATTAAGGCGAGCTCCAGCATGGGCCTTTGAAGGGCACTCGATTTCCCAGGGTGAAGATGGATTTCCACAACAGAATTCAGAAAAGCCTCCCTAGCCCACACTCATCCACTGGGACAGGCCTCACTGTCCCTGGGGGCTGCAGGGGAGGTTCTAGGACAGCAGGTATTTTTCACATCCCACCGTACACTGCTGCCCAGGCAGTGGTGCCGGCACCAGAGTCCCCAGACCTGTGTCTGCCCTGAGTGTCCTGATTCCACGCTGTCCCTTCTCAGCACAAGACCCACTGTGTGTCTAGCCCCCAACCCCACTGGTTACATGTCCATGGCTCCTGCAGCCTCAGAGCAAAATCCAGGCCTTTACTGTGTTTCTGTGTGGCCTCTGGCCTCTCCACTTCCTCCCTCCACATACTACCAGCCACCTGGACGTCCAGTCTCTGGATCCCTGGGCTTGCCCTGGGACCATCCCACATTGCCGTGCTCTGTCCACACTCTCTCACCCCCACTCTATGCAGCTAACTCCTCTTCATCCTTTGAGGGTCAGCTAAAATATGGCCTTCCCTGCCCACCAGGACCCTCAGTCCTGTCCTGCTCGGTGCTGTCACAGATCTCATCATCACTTATTTGTGTTACCACAGTCACAAGCCCAGCTAAATGCCCGGCACATAGTAGGTGCTCAATAAACATGTGTTATGTGAATGCAGGAGCCCATATGTGCCCTCATATGTGTCTGGTCTCTCCAGGAGAGGCATTGAGGGGGCTTTGACACTAAATCGAAGGGTATCCAAGAGGGACATCTGAGCCAACCTTAGGCCTCCACCTGCCCATGACTCCCCGCTTCCCTCCCCTGAAATGCACTTTCTTCATTCACTACAGATCTAGAACCGCCTGCAGGAACTGAGCTGAGCTGGCTAGCTGCAAGCTTCTAGGCAGGGAGCAGGCATAGACATTCTGGAGGCTGCCGGAGAGACTGGGGTTTTACTTCTCAGGACTCACCCGCACCACCCTCCTTAGCTCACTTTCTGAAGCCCACCTTCCTGGAAAAGCAGGAGCCCCAGCCCCACCACTCCACTAAGCTCCCACCTCCAGCCTCTTGTTGGAAGCCCCTTGGCTTCCGGAAGGAAAAGTGTCTCTTCCCCTAGACAAGGCCCAGGTCCCTCTGTGAGGGCTTTGAACTTGGCAGATAGCGTTGGGTGCATCAGTTACCATTCAGACTGGTTTTTTGAGCCACGCACAGTGCTCAGACCTGGGGGACACGAGGAGTAAATGTGGCCCCTGCTTCCATAGCCCCAAGCCTATCCCAGGAGCTCTCATCCTTTCTGTTCAGGAAAGACTTTTGAATACATTTTAGTGGCTCATGAGAAGGGATTAAAGGACCCTAAGCCAGCAAGAATGCCATGTCACTGGCAGAAGAGGATGATGGAGCCTACTAGAAGCCCACTCTTATGCTGTCTGCTCAGGGGATCCTTTGGAAGCAGGACATAGGACAGGCACCCCAGGAGCGGTTGCCAGAGTTAAGGGGGAGTGGGGCACAGCAAGCAAGCAGCACCCTGGCAGATGGGAGGCCCCGTCCCAGCTCCCACCAGCTCCTCTGTGTTCCTGGACAAACCGTTAAATCAAGGTGGTGAGTTATGTGGCCACAGGGGCCAGGTGGCAGCATAAATGAGTCCCACATGTCCAGTAGATAAAGCAAGACCCCCACCTGAAGGGGTGGCTACTCTAGCTTCTGGTGCTTCGCAGAAATATGAGTTGTCAGATTTGATGATTGTTTAAAAAAAAAAAAAACTTCCCACTTTATTATTTTGTTTAGAGGCAGGTCTCATTCTGCCACACAGGCTGAAGTGCAGTGGCGCAATCATAGCTCACTGTAGCCTCGAACTTCCGGGCTCAAGGGATCTTCCTACCTCAGCCTCCCGAGTAGCTGAGACCATAGGCATGAGCCAGCATGCCTGGCTAATTGTTTTATTTTTATTTTTATTTTTTTGTGGGGGGATGGAGTTTCACTCTGTGGCTCAGGCTGGAGTGCAATGGCGTGATCTCAGCTCACTGCAGTCTCCGCCTCCTGGGTTCAAGTGATTCTCCAGCCTCAGCCTCCTGAGTAGCTGGGATTACAGGCGCACACCACCATGCCTGGCTAATTTTTGTATTTTTAGTAGAAACGGGGTTTCACCACATTGGCCAAGCTGGCCTCAAACTCCTAACCTCAGGTGTTCCACTTGCCTCAGCCTCCCAAAGTGCTGGGATTACAGGGCTGGGATTACAGGCGTGAGCCACTGTGCCTGGCCTATATTTATTTTTTTGTAGAGAGGAGGTCTCGCTATGTTGCCCCAGCCTAGTCTCAGACTCCCGGGCTCAAGTGATCCTTCTGCCTCGGCTTCCCAAAGTGCTGGGATTATAGACCTGAGCCACCAAACCTGGCTTAAATTTCCCATTTGAAATGTTGGCTCAATTATAAAACAGAAAAATAACCAGAGCATGGCAGACAGTGTTTCTGCAACCCATACTTGACAGGGCAGTCTCTCAATTAGGCTCTCAGAGGGGCCACCTGTAAAATGATGGCACTACTGGGGGTGAGAGCCATCAACAGCCCCTCCTAATGGATCAGCTCTGCCCATAGGCCACAGGACCTCATGGCTACAGCTGATTGGGCCAGGAGTGGGCACCTAGCCCAAGGGCAGCCAATCCCAGGCTAGCAATAGTTTATGCTGTGACTTGGGGCAAATAGTTTATTCTGTGACTTGGGCCACCGCCGTCCTCACTCTTCTTACTCCAGGTCCTTCCCTGCCTAGCCCCTTTAGTCATTCAGAGCTGAGCTCAGATGGTACCTCCATGCCAAGGCCATCTCTGATCACGTCTATTTAAAGTGCCTCCTACTGCAGGGCAGATTTTTTTTTTCTTTTGCATTTTGTTCTGTGATGTATCTACAGGACCCCGAACGATGTCTAACACATCATAGACCCTCACCAAATATTTGTTGAAGCAACTAGTAAATTCCCACACAAGTCCTCCCTTGTTGCTCCACAGCCCCTCGCATGTCTTGTGCTAGCTTCAGCGAGACTTCTGGCAACCAAAAGAAGTAGATTGGGCCTGGCGTGGTGGTTCACGCTGGTAATCCCAGCACTTTGAGAGGCTGAGGTGGGAGGATTGCTTGAGCTCAGAAGTTGGAGACCAGCTTGGCCAACATCACTAGACCCTGCCTCTACAAAAACTTTTAAAAAAATTAGCTGGTTTTGGCCGGGTGCAGTGGCTCACACCTGTAATCCCAGCACTTTGGGAGGCCAAGGCAGATGGATCACTTGAAGTCAAGAGTTCGAGACCAGCCTGGCCAACATCATCTCTACTAAAAATACAAAAATTAGCTGAGTGTGGTGGTGCGTGCCTGTAATCCTACCTACTCGGGAGGCTGAGGCAGGAGAATCACTTGAACCCGGGAGGCAGAGGTTGCAGTGAGCCAATATCAGGTCACTGTACTCCAGCCTGGGTGACATAGCAAGACCCCATCTCAAAAAAATAAAAAATAAAAATAAAAATTAAAATTAGCTGGTTGTGGTGGTATGTACCTATAGTCCCAGCTACTCAGGAGGCCACAGCAGGAGGATGGCTTGAATTTGGAGGCTGCAGTGAGCTATGATCATGCCACTGCACTCCAGCCTGGGTGACAGAGACCCCGTCTCGAAAAGAAATAATAAATACAGCTAAATTTAAAAAATAAAATAAAACAAGAAGTAGATTAACATACTTCCTCACTGGCTATTATGCAGAGTAAATGAGAAGGGTCAGCAACAGTGCCAAGCTCAGACCCGGCTCATAGTAGCTCCTCAGTACACACACATGTGGATGTTTTCTTTTGGGTCTTTGCTCTCTTTCAGTCGTGGTGAAGATGTCTCAGTGTGGACCTTTCCGTGGCCTCCACAGGCAGTTAGGAGCCCTGTCGGTCATTTGGGAAAGTCCCTGGTCAGTCCCAGCCCCACACACTCCCTGGGCCCCTCACACTCCCTGGGCCCTCACACTCACAGCCTTTCTGGAATCGTGCATCTGGGTCCATTCCAGGCCTGCTCAAAGAGCATCCAGACACGGGTGGTGAGCATCATGCTGGAGTCTATGGCTCATAAAGAGATCACTGAGCAGCCCATTCATATTGTGTGTCATCCAAAGGAAAATCAACTTTAAACATCAGATAAAATATGACAGGCATTTTAAGATTGTATTTTCCAAGCAATGCACTGTGATGGGAACAGAGCTGGTCAGCAGGTTGAGGCTGCGCTGCTGAGACATGCAGTGAGGCCTATTGCAGACCCTTTAGTGGGTCCACTGTCTCTGGCTCAGCATTGCAGCCTTGTGGATGCCTAGACTGGAGGGGTCCTTCAGGCCAGGCTGCTGGCAGCTGGGGAAACCGGCCAGTGGGGGTGTCACACTTGAGGGTAACTGTCACGCTGATGCTGGAACCCCTTCCTGATGGAGATCCAGGAGGCTGCTGGTCAGTCCTGGCTAGAATCTTCCTGGGGACCCTGGGTCTGTCACTCTGCTTCTCTGGGACTCAGTCTTCTTTTCTTTGAAATGGGGATAACTATACCCACTGTATTAGGTCATTCTTACATCACTTGAAAGCAATACCTGGGGCTGGGTCATTTATAAAGAAAAGTGGTTTACTTGGCTCATGCTTCTGCAGCTTATATAGGAAGCATGGCACTGGCATCTGCTCGGCTTCCGGGAAGGCCTTGGGCAGCTTCTATTCATGGTGGAAGGTGAAGCGGGAGCAGGCTGTCACATGGCAGAGTGGGAACAAGGAGGGTAGGGAGGTGCCATACACTTTTGAACAACCAGACCTTGTGAAAACTCAGGATGGCAAGGACAGCACCAAGCCACAAGGGATTCACCCCCATGACCAAACACCTCCCACCAGTCCCCACCTCCAACATTGGGGGTTACATTTCAACATGAGGTTCAGGTGGGACAAATATCCAAACCCTGTCACTCACCCACAGGGAGGGATAAACAACATTAGGAGGGGTTAAAGCACTTGGGATTTTTTTAGAGGCAGGGTCTCACTCTCTTGTCCAGGTTGGAGTGCAGTGGCGCAATCATAGCTTACTGCAGCCTCAAACTCCTGGGCATAAGCAATCCTCCTGCTTCAGCCTCCTGAATAGCTGGGACTACAGGCAGGCACCACCATGTGTGGCGACTTTTTAAATTTTTTTTTTTTTTTTTTGGTAGAGTTAGGGTCTGACTATATTGCCCAGGCTGGTCTTCAACTTCTGGCCTCAAGTGATCCTCTTCCCTTGACCTCCTAAAGTGCTGGGATTCCAGACCTGAGCCACCCTGCCCAGCCTTAAAACACTTTGAAAATGAGTTTATTATTTTAACAGGCAAAAGTCCCAAAAGAAAAAATTTTCAAGCCGTGCAAAAGGCTCTAAGATACAGAGTAAGTTTCCCTGCTGCCCTTGGACACTGGCTTCTTCCTCCCGTCCCCAAGAGCCTGTCCCTCCAGCGATGTTGCTCCCATGCACACACACACGTGTACACACTGTCCTGGACTTGGCTTTTTCACGAGAGCCTATATATACCTTGGAGCTTTGCACGTTGGTTTAGAGAGCGTGGCCTCATCCTTTTCAGTGGCTGCCGTGGATTCTGCCATGTGGCTGTCCCATGCTCTGTTAGCAGTCACTCACCTACGGGCATTTGAGTGCTGAAATCTAAGCTGCAGTGAATAGCCTGGTTCGTGTGTACAAAAGCTTTGGAGAGTGGGAAGCACCCTGTAACTTAAGAGGTTTTGTTGGGGACCTGAACAAAGAGTAGGGAAAAGGCTGGGACTCGAAGCCAGTAGGTTCAGGATTTGGCTTTGCTGACTGACTATTCACAAATCTTCCTCAACCAAAACCTGATTTTGTACCTGTCCATGATGTGAGCTGAACCACGTATAAAGATGAGTTTTACAGGCATCCAGCCCTTCGTTACCCTGGAGGAACATCTGTAAGGACTCTGCCATCACGCTGAGTGAAGAGACTTCTGAACTCCCAGGGGTCTAGCTGAGGGAGAGCAGGTGGGAGGTACTAGCCCCTAAAGAGCCTCCCATGCCTTGAGATTCTTGTGCATTTGGAAACTCTTGATGTCATAGATACCTTAGGAGGCTGTCCAGTTTGTAAAGCTCCCCCAGGGGCTCTGCCCTACCACTTCCTCCTCTGCTGGGACAGATGCTGTACCTCAGGCTACAGACCTGCCCCTATCAGCCAAAGCCAGACAGTTCCTGTTTCCTCCCTGGCCCCACCTCTTCTGCAGATTATTGACAGTGAGGTGTTCATCTCCTCAAAGGAGACCTGCTTCACTGGTGGGAGTGTGGCCTCACCCATGGCCCCTGTTGGATAAACTGCAGCAGGACTCCACCAGATCACCATGCAGGAGCCCTCCCCACTAGGCACTGGGAGAAAGTTGGGAAAATATTCTAGTATGGTTTCTAGTCCCCATGAAGAACTAGTAGAGTCCTGTTTCAAGGGATAAGACTAATATTTGATGGACTTACAGGCCAGCTAAATGCTAGTCACATAATCACAGGATCTGCTATTCTGTTTTCACGTCTATTTTCTCATTTCACGCAGGGAAGTAGATAGAGCAGGTGTTATTTCCATTTGACAGATGGGGGAACTGAGTCTCCAAGATACTATGTGGGGAACAGGCTGTTCATTGCCTGTCCCACAGCCATTCTTCCACCCCTCACACACAGACCCTTCTTCATCCCCATTTTGCTTGTCTTTCTTCTTCCCAGGGGCCTGTTCTTTCCAGGGAGAGTGGGCCACTCCACAGACCAGAGAGTGATTTTTGGCTAATCAAGCCCTGTTGACCTCCTCTTCTTGCCAAGGATGGATAAACAGGGCATGAGATCCGGTACTGGCTGAGAAGCCGGTTGGGTGCTGGTGGGGAGGTTTCCCTCGCTCTGATAAAAGGACCCAAGTTAAGAATGCTCCCTTTCATTTTTTGCCTTTGATCGTCGTCGGCTGCATGTGATTTCTAGAACTACTGTAGCCATCTTGGAGTCAGGAGGAGAGTTAGTCCAAGGTGCAAGTTGTTGTACTAAGGATGTGTATCTGTTATCTATGGCCATGATAATACCGTGTAACAAGCAACCTCAGAATCGAATGGCATTCAGCAAGAAGTGTTTATTGCCCATGTGACTGGAGTCAGCTGAGCTATTAGGTTGGTGCAAAAGTCATTGCGGTTTTTGCCACTACTTTTTCGCCAACCTAATAGGTTGCCTCAGATGTGCCCTTTGTGTCTCTCATCCTGCAGCAGGTTCTCAGGGAAATGGCAGAGGTGCAAAGGACAAGCCCCAGCGTGCATCATGCCCATTTCAAGCCTCTACCTGTATCCGTGTGCTAGAATGCATGGGTCAAAGTCAGTCCTATGACTGAGCCCGTGTCAAGAGATTGGGGCTAATGGGTACCCAGGGATGTGGTTACTGCATGAATTTGGGAGTGGGGATGAAAAATGGGGGCCATTGTTCTAACCTACCACAGATGGCAGGGCAGAAAGATCAAAGGAATCTGCTCCCTGATAATGTGGTTGACTTGCTGAATTAATCAAGCCTGGAGCTGGCCTACCTTGAAGCCATTGGTTATTCAAGAATAAAGCTGGGTGCAATGGCTCATGCTTGTAATCCTAAAATTTTGGGAGGCCAAGGCAGGAGGATCGTTTGAGGATTCAAAGTCTGACACCAGCCTGGGCAACAAGCAAGACCCTGCCTCTATAAAAAAAATAAAATAAAACAATTAGCCAGGTGTGGTGGCACATGTCTGTAGTCCAGCTACTGGCGAGGCTGGGGCAGGAGGATGGCTTGAGCCTAGGAGTTTGAGGCTGCAGGGAGCCATGACTGTGCCACTGCACTCCAGCCTGGGTGACAGAGTGAGACTCTGTCTCTACAAAAAAAGAAAGACAAAATAAGATTTATTTTTGGTACTAAAGATATCAAAAGAAGAAAAAACAGTTCTAATTTTTTTAAAGTCATTTAGTGGTATTCGCCCCCTGAATTGCTAACGTGCCCAAGATCCCCTGGCTGGAAATGGGTAGAGCTGAGGCTGGATCTGAGCCTCCTGTAGTGCCTTGGTGTCCTGGGCCTTGGTTATGTTTCAGAGGGTGTGACTGGACCTCCTGCTCTGCAACCCCAGACCACAGGAAGCTTTGTCATGCATAGGGCTGGCCTGGCCAGGGATGCAGAGAGAGACTCCTGCTCTGTGCTATGGCCTCACACATCTGAAGTGCTACCCACAGCCCTGGGTGTGGT
The DNA here is from genome assembly GCF_002776525.5 of Piliocolobus tephrosceles. Lineage (NCBI taxonomy): Eukaryota > Metazoa > Chordata > Mammalia > Primates > Cercopithecidae > Piliocolobus > Piliocolobus tephrosceles. Next base: position 34,707,896 of record NC_045450.1, on the reverse strand, counting down.
CTTGGGGAAAGGCTCAGGCCCTGAGGAGCTGGGCTGGTTTCCTCTGGGGAGACTGATACCCCACTGGGGCAAGGGGCCCATCCAGTGGCTTTTGTCTTGGGCTTTGAGGGCCACTGCATATGAAGCAGTCTGCCAGACCAGTCTCTCCACTCTTACAGAATGGTTCCATCCAGAGCCATCTGGTCCATCTCCCAGCTCCATGCAGGCACATACCTAAGCCATGCCAGGCTGATCAGTCAAAGTCATGACTGGATTCCTACCAAAAACAGCAGCTTCCCTGGGCATCCTGTGAACAGAGGACCCAGAAGGATCCCAGAAGGTCTGCAAACCATCTTTAGTCTCCTCTTCAGCCCATTCATGGGATTTGCTTGCAAAGGGGACATCTACTGGATTGGATTCTCCCCATCTTTCTCCAGGTTCTGAATGGTGGAAGTGGAACTGAGCAGTCGCCCTTTGGAAAAGGTTGTAAAGGCTAGGAACAGGTCAGCTGCACATAATAGAAAACTCAAAATAATAGTGCCTTAAAGAAGGTAAAGTTTATCTCTCGCCTATAAAACAAGCCCAGATATAGGCAGTTGAGGGTGGTAAAATAGCTCTACCATCAATGACATGCTTCTCCTCTTCTACCCCACCAAACACTGCACTGGTGTTCATCCCCAAGGTCACTGCATGGCCCAAGATGGCTGCCAGAGCTCCAGCCATCATGACCAGGATCACAGGAAAGTCATAGGTACAGGAAAAGCAGAAGAGCAAAAAGAGGCCCCTCCCAGCTCTGGCAGTTCCCTTTCAATATCCTTCCCAGAAGTCCTGCTCAACAGTTATGTTCGCTTCTCATTGGCTGGGACTATCTTTGGCTGCAAGGGAAGTAGAAAAATATGCAGGCTAAACATCAGCATTTGATAACCTCAAGGAGGAAAGAAAAACTGGGTGGTGGAGAAGGCCAAGAACAGCTTCTGCCACAAGGATTTCAACCTACCTCTTAGGCCACCACAGATCTATTGGTCACCTAGTGTATGCCAGGCACAGGGCTGGGCTGTGCCACACAGAGATAATCAAGACATGGTCCCTACTCTCAAGGAGCCAGCAATCAAGGGCGATGGTGGACCACAGGTAAAGTGGCTCTCATAGTTATGAGTTTGTTTGGAGACAGAGTGTTTTTTGTTTGTTTGTTTTGGTTTTGATTTACATAGCCATCTTTGAAACCTGGGAGAATTCACACATGCTCTGGAATTTTGAAGTCTCTTCTAACATTTGAAGCTGTGGCAACACAAGGCCTGCATTCTTTCATCATGGCAGCAGTTGACTGGAGAAGTGGCTGCCCTTTCTAGGAAGGCCCCTCTCCTGTTGACCACAGTCCCCACCCAACTCTGTTGCCTCACACCACTGAGGATACCTATGTGGCCATGGTGGGGACACTGGTGGGTGGCTGGACAGTGAGCCACGAAAACCACCTTTGCAGATGAGAACTCACTGGAATTTGTGCCTCTCAGGGAGGAAAATGGCTCTGGAAATAAAAAAGCAAACCAAATCCACTCACCTTCCCAAAGTCCCATGTTCTTCTCTAACAGAGAGGGAAGATGTGAAAAAAATCCTTTTTCACCTTCTCCTTTCTTTGAAAAGGCATCTCCGGCATGTGGAGACAGGGAAGGCTGATAGAGGCAGGCATTTCCCTCTTCCTAACAGGCAACCCCTGTGTCAGGCCAAAGGCGGCTCTAACTCACTGAAGGGGGAGCAGCTGTCGGGAGCTCCTCTGAATTCAGCAGGGACCCCAGCTCCCCACTCAGCTCACCTTGGAGCAGAGGCCCCTCATTAGTGCTCGCCGCCTTCTTCGCAGGCTGCCCCCTGGAAACCTTTCTCCCAGGCCCAGGACTGGCGGATCTTGCTGGAACCACCCTCTGTCTCGCTTCAGCGCGTCTGCCTGGCAACCCCAGAGCCCGTGCAAGCCACGGGGAGCTGCGGCCCATTCTGGGTGGCCTCCCCTCTTGCCCAGCCCAAGGGCGTCTTGCAGCTATAAATTGAGTAAATTGAAAATGTTACTGAGGGTTGGAGATAAAAGAGAGAGCTGGGTATCTCCATGAATAAAACATGGGAGGGAGGCCATTTCTTGGAAAAATAGAGAGAATAAATTGCGGTGGATCAATTTTATCTAATTTCTTGGCCGAGCTTCTGACATGCAAATGAATGTGCTCATAATTTATGAGTGAGCTATGGAGATTACCAGAGGGAAGGGATGCCTGGAGTTCTGCTGGAGGAGCAGGGAAGGGGGCACATGGCCGAGGATTTAGCAAAAGTCCAGTAGGCATTTTTTCCTTAAACCTAAAGACTTAGAAATCCTCCCAGGGAAGGTAAAAGCCAGGCAGAGGAAATGCTAGATTCCTGGGCCTGTCTTTGGGGCCAGTTCCTCTGATCACCTCTGTTCTGTCCTAACCCCACCGCTGGCCAGTCCTGATCACAGCAGATGTGGTTGTTAGGCCACCAGGCCTTTGCTCAGTGGGTCTCCACCTCCCTACACCAGTTTTGCCTTCTGGATTCACCCCTGACCTTTGGTTTCCAGCCTGAGACTTGCCTGATAGGTCCCATCTGAACTCAAGCTTCCTTCTGAACGCCAAAACCCTCTGGAGGAAAGATGCACCTATCTCTTTTCCTTAGAAATGGCACATTGGCCCAATCCTGCCTACTGCCATGTTTTCTTTGGTCTAAGCAATGGCCACAGAAAGTCTGAATTGGTTGCCAACATTGAAAAAATTCACATGCTTCACACATTTTAAGATGTCTGGCTTCTACTGAAAGATCAGGACATCTGGTTACACAGGCTTTTGTTTTCAGTGGCAACAATAGTCTAGAATCAAGGTAGCCCCTGGCCTTTTGAGGCAGACGTTGCAGGCCCCAATTTGTTCAGACCTTACCCCTTCCTATTGCCTCTCTGCCCTGAAGTCAAATGGCAGTTGCTATTGATGACTGGATTTGCACTGTTGTTTTTCTTACAGTGAAGTTAGTGGGAAAGTGAACTATCTCCTTTCCTCATAACTCTAAAAACATGGGAGAGTTACAGGGACAGAGAGAGAGCAAGTTTCAAGAGGGAGAGGGTACACTTTGTGGGGTTTTTGGTGGGAGTGATGGATGACATTTATGGTAGGTATGGTGGGATCTCACTGTGTTGTCCAGGCTGGTCTTGAACTCCTGTCCTCAAGCAATCCTCTTGCCTCAGCTTCCAGAGTAGCTGGGAACACAGGTGGGAGCCACCATGCCCAGCTCATCCCTTCTTTTAATAATTATTGAGCACCGACTATGTGTAGACTATGAGGGTATAGTGGCATAAAATTAGATCTCTGCCCTCAGGGAGCTTAGTTTCCAGGGGTGAAAGAGAGAGAATACACACAAAAGCAAATAAATAAGCAAGGATGATTCCAGAGGGACATGAGTGCTATGAAGACCAGGTCACATGTGACCAAGGAGGCTACTTGGAAGAGGTGACCAAGCCCTTGGTGATAAGAGGGAAGCAGGACTGTGAAGATCTGGGGGAGAAACAGCAGTGCAGAGGCCAGAAGCAGGGTTGCTGAGCTTCTGGCAAAGCTCTGCAGGGGACTGAGCTCAGAGCCCCTGCTTCTCGGTGGTGATGGGGAAGGAGTGCACCGGGCTGCACGGTCACTGAGCTCCCAGCAAGGCCCTGCACAGGCTTGAGTTTGTAGCCTTCGTCTTGTCATTCCAATTCTCTATTCCTAGCACATGGTGACTCAGGGCTGGAGGAGCTTGAAGAAGGAGTGCAAGTGGCCCAGGGCAGTCTCTGGGGGCTGCTCAAATTATCCTGGTGGGGAGTACTCGTAGTGAGAGCCTGTTATGGACAGAATATGTCTCCATGAAGTTCCCGTGTTGAAGAGTAACCCTCAATGTGATGGTATTTGGAGGTGGGATCTTTGGATGGTGATTAGGGTTAGATGAGGTCATGGAGTGCGGCCTTCGTGATGGGATTAGTGCCCTTCATGGGAAAATGAGGAGACACCAGCTTCCTCTGTCCACTGTGTGAGGACACATTGAGAAGGTGGCCATCTGCCAACAAGGAAGAGAGCCCTCACCAGAACCTGACCATACACCCTGATCTCAGACTTTCCAGCCTCCAGAGCTGTGAAAAATTGATACCTGTTTAAGCAGCCTTCCAGTCTATAGTGTTGTGTTATAGCAGTCTTAGCTGATAAAGATGGAACCCATGAGATAGGCTCCACTCCCACTCTACAGATCAGGACACTGAGGCACAGAGGGTTTGGTAGGTTGTGCAACACAGGTGATTAACTGGAAGAGACCAGCTTTGAACCCATGTCTAGCTGGCTCCAATGCCCAACCTCACTAGTGCCCTTTGGCCCTCTCCAGTTGGCCCTTTCTTGGTCTGCTAGGATGACAAGTTTTGTAGTCAAAATAACTTACTGACCACTCCCTGTCTAAAACCTTGGATGGGCCAGGTGTAGTGGCTCACATCTGTAATCCCAACACTTTGAGAGGTAGAGGCAGGAGGATTGTTTGAGGCCAGGAGTTTGAGACCAGCCTGGGCAAGATAGCAAGACCCTGTCTCTACAAAAAATTTTAAAAATTGTCCCAGCACTTTGGGAGGCCGAGGCAAGTGGAACACGAGGTCAGAAGATCAAGACCATCCTGGCCAACATAGTGAAACCCAGTCTCTACTAAAAATACAAAATTAGCTGGGCATGGTGGCGTGCACCTGTAGACCCAGCTACTTGGGAGGCTGAGGCAGGAGAATCAATTGAATCTGGGAGGTGGAGTTGCAGAATCAAGAGATTGTGCCACTGCACTCCAGCCTGGTGACAGAGCGAGACTCCGTCTCAAAAAAAAAAAAATTAAAAAATTAGCCTGGCATCATGGCACGCACCTGTAGTCCCAGCTACTTCAGAGGCTGAGGCGGGAGGACCACTTGAGCTCAGGAGTTCAAGGCTGCAGTGAGGTATGATTACGCCACTCATCTCCAGCTTGGATGATGGAGTGAGACCAAGTCTTAAAACAAACAAGCAAACAAACAACAACAACAACAAAAAACTCGTACAAGCTGCATGCAAGGCACCATATGATCTGATATTCTCTCCTTTCCCTCATAATGCTCCTTTCTGTCCCTCAACCTCCTCCAAGAAGCAGGGCCTCTGAGCTCAGTCCCCTGCAGAACTTTGCCGGAAGCTCAGCAACCCTGCCTCTGGGCTTCTGAGCTGCTGTTTCTCCCCCAGATCTTCATGGTCCTGCTTTCCTCTTATCAACAGGGACTTGGTCACATGTGACCTGGTCTTCACAGCACTCATATTCCTCTGGAATCATCTTGTTTATTTATTTGCTTTTGTGTGTATTCTCCTCTTTCATCCCTGGGAACTAAGCTCCCTGAGGGCAGAGACCTAATTTTATGCTGCTATACCCTCATAGTTTGCACATAGTAGGTGTTCAATAATTATTAAAAGAAGGGATGAGCTGGGCATGGTGGTTCCTGCCTGTGTTCCCAGCTACTCTGGAAACTGAGGCAGGAGGATTGCTTGAGGCCAGGAGTTCAAGACAAGCATGGGCAATGTAATGAGATTCCATCTGTATAAAACATATTTTAATGAGCCAAGCACAATGGCACATGCCTGTAGTCCCAGCTACTTGGGAGGCTGAGGTGGGAGGATCACTTGTGCCCAGGAGTTCAATATCAGTCTGAGTAATAGAGCAAGAATAAAATAATAAAATAATAAAATAAAATAAAATATATAAAATAAAATAAAAATAAAATAAAATACATGATGAATGAAAAATGGCATATCCAGATATCTGATCCTTAGGAACTCGCAGAGGAGGGGTGACGAGAAGGAGGTTCTATGATAGTGAGGTGAGGCAGAAGGGGAAGGGGTGCTGGCACAGCTGCCCTCTGGAGCCCCAGGTTGGAGTAAGTCTCCCGGCTCACCCTGAAGGGAATCCATATGTACAATGAATTGCAAGGCCACCAGTACAGGGAGGAGAGGCTGCGTCCTGGCAAGAGGGTGTCATTGGCTGAGTGGGCTCAGGGTAGGGCCTGCGGTGTGTGTTTCACCACTCCCAGAGCATCTTCATGGTAGCAGTGAGAATCAAGGTGTCCTGGAATGTTGCAGCTGACAGTGAAACGGATGCTCAGAGAAGGGACACCTGGCCCAGGTCACAGCAAGTCCACGTGGACACAGGAGTCTTCTCGGGGTTAGAGCCTGCACCTTGGGGCCTCTGAGAGTCTAGAGAGATGTAGGCACTGTCATTTCTGAGTCTCTAGATAGATGAAAACAAACAGACAAATGCCCAAACAGGGTTTCAGAAATTGGGGTAAATTTTAAATGTTTGCATTGAACAAACTAACATTTTAATACATTAAAAAATTATCAGGCAATGTCATCATGCTCTTCAGAAGATAATCATAATTTTTAGGAAAAATGATCAACTCGTATGTCCTGCAGGGGTGATCTGGGAGCAAATGGATGTTGCTGTAAGATAAACATTGTCTTTTTTTTTTTTTTTTTTTTTTTTGAGATGGAGTCTCGCTCTGTAGCTTAGGCTGGGGTGCAGTGGTGTGGTCTTGGCTCACTGCAACCTTCGCCTCCCAGTTCAAGCAATTCTCCTGCTTCAGTCTCCTGAGCAGCTGGGACTACAGGTGCACACCACCACACCCAGCTAATTTTTGTATTTTTAGTAGAGACGGGGTTTCACCATGTTGGTCAGGATGGTCTTGATCTCCTGACCTCGTGATCCACCGGCCTCAGCCTCCCAAAGTGCTGGGATTACAGGCATGAGCCACTGTGCCCGGCCAAACATTGTCTTTTCCATTTATTCATGAAGCGGGTCCCTATGACTATATGTGGCAGTCCAGTGGGAGACTCTTCAAAGCCTGAAGTTGTGGCCAAGTCCATTTTTCCTTGAAACAGGCCAGGGTTAGATGGTCCAGGGTGTGGGTCCCACTTGGGGAACGTTTATGAACTAAGTTTTCTGATCTAGAAATGGGCACACTTTGTATTTCACAGAGCTGATTTCAGGATGGATGGGTGTGAAATGCTTTGCACTGACTAAATACTGGCTGCCAGGTTCACCTGCAGAGCTGGAGTCCAACCCCAAAGCTCCTGCTCTTTGTATACCACTCCTCTGCCCCCATAAGCTCATCTCTTGGAAAGGTTTCAGAACTCTTTACTGAGAGACCTATCCCTTGAAAGCAGAAATGGGATTTTTTCTCCCAAATCCGTTCCTTGGGGGAAGTCTTCAAAGCGAATTCTTGTAATTTCCCATTATAAAATTTTATGTGCAATTACAAACAATGAACTGTGAGCATTAATTGGGCAGACTGGGAGATTTTCTGTTTTTAAATCACAGTCTATTTTAAATCCTTCCAGACCACAAGAAAATGACCTGAGAAAATGAGTTGCTCAAGGGCATCCCAGGCAGCCAGTCATCTCTGCAGTTCTCCTTGCTGCATTTTGGATTCTCCAGGAAAGGTGGCCACTGTGCACAGAAGAGCAATGGGGCAATAGGCTTCCCCGTTCTTTCAGCACATATGTGTGTTTGTATGTTTAAATAATGGCTTTCTACCAAGTCATTCAGCCTGATCAGCACATAGTAGATCTGCATCCATCTATTCATTTAACCATCCACCTATCTAACCATCATCCATCCATCCATGCATCCATCCACCCAACCACCCAACCACCCATCCATCTATCCCTATCCATTCAATCATACATCCATCTGTCTATTCACTCATCCAGCAATCCATCCATTCACCCATCTAACCCTCCATCCATCTGTGCCTCCACCCATTCATTCATCCATCAACCATCCATCCACCCTTCCAACTATTCACCCATCCTACCATCTATCCATCCATCCATCCATCCATCCATCCATCCATCCATCAATTTATGCAGTCACCAATCCATCCATCCACCAATCATCCATCTACCCATCCAACTATCCATCCATCCAACCATCGATGCATCCAGCCATCCATCCATTCCCCCAACCAAGCAATATTTGTTAAGTACCTACTATGTGCCAAGCACTGGGCATACAGAAATGAACAAAACAAACAAAAATCCCTTCCCTTCTAGAGCCAACGTTTAAACAATAGAGACAAAGACAGTAAAGACAATACATAAGAACATTATACATTATATTAGAAAGCATTAAGTGCTTTGGAGAGAAACTAATTGGGATGGAGAGGGATAAAGTAGAGGGGAGCTGCAGGTTAAACAGTGTGGCCCAAGCAGCCCTCCCTGAGAATGTGACATTTGAGCAAAGATTTGAAGGAGGCCAGGAAGCAAGCCAGGAGGAACCTGGAGTGGGAGTGTTCTAGGCAGAGGGAAAGAGCAAATGCAAGGGCTCTGTGGGAGGCAGACGGGAAGAGGGCAGCATGGGAGCTGGTTCACCCTTGTCAGGACTTTGACTTTTACTCTGAGAAAAATGGGGAGACTTTGCAGGTTCCAAGCAGAGAAGTGACATGCACTGATACACCTTTTTATTTGAGACAGGGTCTTGCTCTGTCTCCCAGGCTGGAGTGCAGTGGTGTGATCTCAGCTCACTTCGCAGCCTTGATCTCCTGGGCTCAAGCAATCCTCCTGCCCCAGCCTCCTGAGCAGCTAAGACCATAGGGACATGCCACCACACCCAGCTAATTTTTGTATTTTTTGTAGAGACAGGGTTTTGTCATGTTGCCAGGCTGGTCTGAAACTCCTGAATTCAAGCGATCAGCCAGCCTCAGCCTCCCACAAGTGCTGGGCTTACAGGCATGAGCCACCGTGCCTGGCTGGTCCACTTTTTAAAAGAACTGCTCTGGCTGCTGCGATGGGAATAGAGCTACTCTGTTCGTTATCAAAACCATTGGCCACGTGTGGCTGTTGAGTGCTTAAAATGTGGCTTGTCTGAATACAGCTGCACTGTATGTATACATACAGTCTGGGTGTTGAAGACTTACCATGAAAAAAAGGGAAACTAGCAATGTAAAAACATTGATTATACATTGAAATGATAATCTTGTGGATGTATTTGGTTAAAAATACATTATTAAAATTAATTTTATCCATTTCTTTTTACTTTTTTGGGTGTGGCTACTAGAAAATTCCTTACATGGCTCATATTATGTTTCTAGTTGACGGCACTGCTGTAGACAGGACAGGCCAAGGGCAGAAGCTGAAGACAGGAGGCCGTGGTCAGACAGCTGAAGAGGATGACAGCTGTGCCAGGTGCCAGACATGGTTGAATTCTAGGAGTGTTGGAAGCTGTTTTTGTTGGGCACGGGGCATTCATAGATGTGTGTGGATTGGGTACTTGGGGCAGGCACTATCTGTTGAGCTGGGATGGCGAGGTGTGTGGACTGAGATGAGGGGCAGAGTCGGAGGCCTCTGACGCCCTCTGCCTGTGACCCAGGGAGGCTGGAGGGAAGCTGAGTGTCAGTAAGGTGCAGTGTAAGCCGAGGTCTCGGATGACAGGTGATTGAGTGAATTCAGGGCCTTTACTTCCTCATCTGTAAAATAGAGGCAGTAGGACCCAAACTCTCAGAGCTGTGAAAACTAAATCAGTGAGGATATGAAAGGCCTGGCATAGGCGAAGTGTGTAATTGATGAAGCCACTGCCATTATTCCAGGTACAGGGACCATGGGCAGGAGGACCAGGGGTTGAGGAGCGCCTGTCCTCCTTTGTTCTACTTCTTCAAGAAGTCCCACAAGCTGGGTACAGTGGCTCATGTCTGTGACCCCAGCACTTTGGTAAGCCAAAGCAGGAGGATCCCTTGAGGCCAGGAGTTCCAGACCAGCCTGGGCAACGTGGCAAGATCTCATGTCTACAAAACATTTTTAAATTAGCCAGATGCAGTGGCACAAGCTCACAGTCCCAGCTACCTGGGAGGCTAAGGCAAGAGGATTGCTTGAGCCTGGGAATTTGAGGCTGCAGTGAGCCATGATCACACCATTGCACTCCAGTCTGGGTAACAGAGCCAGACCCCATCTCTAAAAAAAATAACAAACAAAAAGCAGGCCCACAATACTACTCTACTTGTTTTATTATCAGTGCTCAAATAAGTTGACTGGTCTGCTGAAGAGGAAGGGGCCTCCCATTCTCTTCCCAGGGTACTGCCAAGATTGCAGATGGAGGCCTGGTGGCCGTGGAGGAAGCAGGATGGGGGCACAGTCCCTGTACCCTGCAGCCTCCTCACCAGTTTGGAGGCAGAGGGGACATAAGCTAGGGGATGAAAGGACATCTGGAGGCAGGATACTGGGGGGACCCTGTGGTCTAACGGGAGGAGGACGCTCCTGCAGGCGGTGCAGAAGCTGGGAGTGAAAGCTGTCTGGGATGTGAGGCTCTGCCCTTTGGTCTTTGCTGGCAGGGTGGGGCACAGGCAGTTTCTGTCTTCTTTCACCACCAATCCCCTTCCTACCCAGTCTAATGCGGAGCCTTGCATACAGTAGGTCCTGAATAAATATCCATTGCATTGAATGAGCAAGGTACTATTGGGATGCACTAGGGTAATGTCTGCTTAATGTACAGCAGGAAGAGTGCTGGGAGGAAGTACTGATCCCGCCTCCTGTTGACTGAGTCATGCGTAACCTACGTCTGCCCACCCAGGGCCTTCTAGACCCGGCCTCCAACACCTCTCACCCCTCACCTGGACACCCACAGCAGCCTCCTCCCTGGGTTCCTTCCTTCCACTCTTGCCCCCTCAACCCCTTCACACAAATAGCCAGTGGGAAGGTTTATATATATATATACACACATAAATAAAATAACGTTCTCATATATATATATATATATATGATGAGGTCTTGCTCTGTCATCCAGGCTAGAGTGCAGTGGTGTAACCGTGGCTCACTACAGCTTTGATTTCCTGGGCTCAAGCGATCCTCCCACCTTAACCTCCCAAGTAGCTGGGACTAGAGCTGCATCTGGCTAATTTTTTTTTTTTTTTTTTTTGTAGAGATGCAGTCTTGCTATGTTGCTCAGGCTGATCACAAATTCCTGGCTTCAGGTGATCCTCCCACCTCAGCATCTCAGCCACCTAAAGCGCTGGGTTTACAGGGGTGAGCTACCACGCCTGGCCAACAATGGGATATTTTGAAGATGTAAGTCAGATTATGCTGCATCCCTGGTTAAAAGTGTCTACAGGCTTCCCTTTCAACCAGAATAAAAAATGCCATAAAGCCCTGCACGATCTGGACCCAGGTCTCTGGCTAACTTCAGGCTTTAATGTTCTTGTTTTCTATGCCTTGTTTTCCTAGATCTTCTCAAGCCAGTCCCTGCCACAGGGCCTTTCCACTGGCTGTCCTTGTGCCTCGAGTGCTGCTTCCTCCCAACATTACCTGGGTTATGTCTCATTATTCCTGTCTCAGTGCAAGTGTCTCATCCTCAGAGAAGACATCCTTGAGCCCCAGCATCTAAGAAGCTCTCGATTACTTCCTACTTAAATATCGGTTGGCTGTAGATCACCATCTACAACATTCTTCTCCATGAATTTGGTTACCTATGTACTGCTTCTCCCCCACCAGAGTGCAAGCTTTCTGAAGCTTCATCCATCTTGGTCCACTTCTCACTTCAGCTCAGGACCTGCAACATAGTAGGTACTTAATAAATGTCCATCAAGTAAATGAAGGCCCTTATTTATGCTGATCTCGAGCACTCTGTACGCATCATTTTATTTAGTCCTTGTAAGGCTCCTCTGTCATCACCCTTCTGGAGACAAGTGACCTGCCGTTGTTAGGACTGAAACTGAGTATGTCTGACCCTAAAGCTTGAGCTGTTGAACACTGCGTGATGCTATCCCACTGACCTGGGGTCTGGCCCTGTGATCTGGGTCGTGTCCCATTCCCTCTTGGAGCTGTACTCTGCCCCTCTGATGCGGAGGGTGCTGGCTGAGTGCTTCTGAAGTCTGCAGCTCTAACCATCAAGGGTGTGGTTCTCCATAGGGGTGTAAGTGCCTTCTCCAGAGGTTTAGGTCTGGGATATTCCCATGGGGACACTGGCATCCTGAACTACTGTACTTGTTTTATTATAAACACATATGCATGTATTATACTTTATCTTCTTAATTCATGTTAGGGCCAGTCTATGAATTTCATGTTAGGGTAGTAGAAGGAGTGTTATACAAATGTGTTATGAAAGGGGGCATCCTGTCCTCTAGGGTGATGGAAGCTGGAGGAGGGTTGCCTGGGGGTGGGGGCACACACTAGGAGCAGCAGGAGGGGCCTGCTGGAAGCTGATGGAGTCCTACATCTCCACCCAGGAGGTGGTCCCACGGGTGTGCATGTGCATAAAAATTCTGTGAGCTGCACCCCAAAGATGGGTCACTGGACTATTTGTAATGCCAGTTTTTAAACCTTAAATAAAATAATAATAATATATGTAAAATACATAAACAAAAAAGTGGGCCTTGGGACAGGAACCACTGGGCCAAAGGTCTCTGCCTGCAGCCTGGGGGTCCTCCCTCGCCCCTCATCTAGTGAGGTTCTCTTCAGTCTCTCAAACTCAGCTCCAGTAGCAACTCCACCCTGACCCCATCCCTTGAAGTTTTTCGGTGGAGCCCCCGAGCCCCACCCCATGCTCCCTTCCTAGCCTTTCTCACCTGGTGACCTGGTAACTTGCCAGTGGCCTCCTTGGTGAGTCCCAGCTGGCGAAAGTGGCTCCCACTTTGGCACCTGGGACACAAGCTGATTGCAGTGGTGTCTGTTGAATGAATAAGCGCCCACTGTGTGGGAGAGGAAGAGACAGGGTGGCTGCTCTTCCTTTCCCCAGCCTCCACACTGTCTTCTCTAGCTGCAGAGAAAATGCACATTTAGGCTCTGTAAGCCCAGAGGAGGGAGAGGAGGAAGGCCTGGCCCCCTGCACACTCTTTCCAGGGCAAAGCTTGCCTTGGAGGATGTGCTAGTGGCTACGTTAGTAGCAGCTACTTCTGGACTCAAGGCTCACTAGTTGTCCCGTGTAATCCCACCCTTGAAATGAGTACCCAGATGCCACCCTCGTTAGAGATGTGGACCTGCAGGCTCCGAGAGCTCCGGTCCCTTCCAGAGGCCACACAGCCGAAGGAGCAGGGTGGCAGCCGTACTCCAACTCCGGCTCCCCACCCTTCCATTCCCTGCTCAGTCTTGCTCAAGTAAAAAGACAAGGAAGGAGGGAAGACAGCACCTTCCAGTTTTCTGACACTTCCTTACCTCCAAACACTGGGTCCTCGAGTGTCTGGTCTTTAAAGCAGACTTCCTTATCACCCAAGATACAGATATGGCCTGACCTTTGGATACCACGTTTGCAGAACATACCTTCATGAAAGCAGAAGGGGTGGCAGTCAGACCTAAGGAAGCATTTCCTGACTGTAGATGATAAAATACTGTCTTGGGAGGGTTGGATAAGGTGGGCCTCCACCCAGTGAGATCTGGGCTCTCTTAGGCCTAGGGTCTAATTCTCCTTGAGCTCTTGGCTCTTGAGACCCTCCTCGGAAAGAGTGAGGCCAGCCAGGCATGAGGCCTCAGGGGACCCATATTTCTGTCCTCCTTGGAGAAGCAGGGACCCAGGGGCCCAGAGGCCCAGAGGGCACCTGGGAGAGAGTGCTGGCAAACTTTTCCCAGCAACTTTCCAGTGACTTGAGGCTTCCTTTGACAACACAGCCTGCTGCCTCCCTGGGCTCAGCCCCCATGGGTGCGGGGCCCTGGGGATGGGCCTCTGCGTGATTGGAGCTGGACAACTCCCAAGCAAACCTTCCCTCCATCCGAGTTCCTTCCTAGGAGGGCCCTGACCCCGGAGTCTCACTTTCCAGTCCCTTCCCTCAGGGACCTGTCCCCTCTTGGGCTGGGGCTCGGCTCAAGTTGCTGAGCAGAGGCCACCAAAGACCCAGGGGACCAGGAGGAGCTGGAGAGAGCCCCGAGGACCCAGTGCTCCCAGGACCCGTTGCCAGGGCCACCACTTGGAGACTGGAGCTGCCTCCCAGAGGTTCCAGAGGGTGGGCCTCCTAGGGGGCCATGAGAAGCCTTGGTAAAAAAAAGAAATGCAATATTTATGTGGTTAATGATGACACAAGGATCTGCAAGCAGCAGCTTACAGGGGCCTCCTCGACACACGTTTGCTTCTTAGGATTCCCAGTGGAAGGAGGGAGCCCACGCTCCCCGGGGACACAGGTGCCAAGAAGCAGCTCCTGTTGTCTATTTCATTCACCTTCTCTTGCTGGTTGCCCCAGTGGAATTTACCCATTCATTCATTCAGCGTATATCTACTGGGCACCCACTCCGTGCCAGATGCTGAAGCTACAGCACTGAGCAAGATGGACAGAGGCCCTGATCTCAAGGAGCTGACAAGCAATGAACAGAGAAATCAGAAACAAATGCAGTGGCTTCTAATTGTGGTAGGGGCTGTGCTGGCAGGAATCAGAACGATGTGACGGAAAGCGAGGGTAGGAGAACATTAAACAAGGCCATCAGGAATGGTCTGTGTGAGGAAGAGACATTTCCTCCGAGGCTTGATGGATACACTGAGGTCCTATAAGAGAAAAGGCCCTAAGGCAGATTCCAGGAACAGTGAGATGGCCTGAGTGCCGGGCATGGCAGTCAGGAGGCATCTGAAAGGTGCGATCAGCTGGGCCCGTCAGGCTGGGCTGGCAGTGGGTGTGTGTTGGATTTTACTCTGATAGTCAGGGAAGCCACTGGAAAGTTTTAGCTGGGATTGATGTGATCAGCTCTGCATTTGGAGGGCACTGTCCTGGAGGCCACGAAGGGAGCAGGTTGGAGGGCCAGTAAGTGCGTACAGAGGATGGATCAGAGGGACTCCTTAAGAGTCCTGAGGCCTCTTAGGTGGGTGAGACACAGTGCTGGCTTCCACTTCAGTCTTCGAGGTAACAAAAAAGTGGCCTATGGAGGCATTTGCAACTATAGGGGTTACCCTGGTATTTTTTTGTTTTTGTTTTTGTTTTAGATACAGAGTCTTGCTCTGTTTCCAAGGCTGGAGTTCAGTGGCACAATCATAGCTCACTGTAGCTTCGAATTCCTTGGCGCAAGCAATCCTTCTGCCTCAGCCTCCTGGGTAACTGGGATTACATGTGCCACCACCATGTCCAGTTAATTTTTAATTTTTTTTGTAGAGATGGAATCTTGCTATGTTGCCCAGGCTGGTCTTGAACTCCTAGCCTTAAGTGATCCTCCCACCTCAGCTTCCCAAACTGCTAGGATGATAGGCGTAAGCCACTGTGCCTGATCTTACCCTGCGTTTTAATTAACCATCTGTGGCTGCTGTATGGTTAGAAGAGGGTTTCAGGCTATTGTTTTAAAATGTATAGAAGGGCTGAGCATGATGGCTTATACCTATAATCCCAGCAGGTGTGGGAGTCTGAGGTGGGAGGATAGCTTTAGCACAGGAATTCAAGCTACGATCAAACCACTGCATTTCAGCCTGACTGACAGAGTGACAACCTGTCTCTACAAATGCGCGCGCACACACACAAAAAGATTCTGCTTTTGTGGAGCAAGAAGGGACTTGAGTTCAACAGTGGCCTGAGAAGGCCAGGGCAGACCAGGCAGCTGGTCACTGGGCACCGTGACCAGCCCACCCCCGGGGCAAAGCCCAGTGAAGGAGGCATGGGAGGCTGATTTCACCTCTGCCCCTAAGAATGAAAACGGAGTACTTAGCTGGCGCCAGTGCAGAGGGCAAACGGAAGCTTGCTGCCCAGCTCACGTTTCTTTCTGGTAATAATCCTTTCTGCAGGATTCACTTGGGGACCAGCTCGTTTCAGGCTCTGCAGTCACCAGGATGGTCCCATCTCTGATCATCAGTGGGCAAAAGATACCTGCTTATGAGTTCTAAAGAGGAAATCTCAAGTTAGGTCTGGTGAAAGGCAGAGAAATAGCAGGAAAAAGTAGTGGGGCCTGCCAAGCTTTTGCTCTTCCGAAGGTTCTGGAAAATAGGGATGGAATAACTATCTTTCCGGAATAGCATGCAGAAAGAGTCCCTTATAGTTGCTTAAAATCCTAACTGCAGGCTTCCCTGTTCACAAGTCTGGATGGTGCTCCCGGGGAGTGTGGAGAAGTCAGCCAGCTCTGGAAGCTCTGGCTGGAGAAATCTGAGGGTCACTGAGTGAACTCAGGGTGGCATGGGGCGAAGACTGGGTGCTGAGTGAGCACTCCTGTGTTTAGATCTACAGTCTGACCCTGGGAGCTGCTCCATCAGAAGCCATCTCAGAGACAAGGACACGAATCCAAGTGTTTGTTTAGAGGGGATCTCAGAGAGCACCAGAGGGGAGACAGGAAAGAGCAGGGCAGGAAGGAAGCCAGTAAAGGGTCTGTTTCTCAGCAGGTCTGTTTCTGAGCAGCTCTGGGAGTCAGCACTTGGCTGCACCCAGATGGATAGGGGAGCCGGGGCATTTATATGCCAGCCCTTGCCACCATTGGCTGAGGGCTGCGTGGGGGCATATGGGTGCGTCATCCACTGTGTCTGCTGCAGCGAGTTATGTAGCCCGAGCCTTCACCGCTTCATCTATAAAATGGGGATAATAAAAGCAACCTTGCTTTAAAAAAATAAGTAAGAAGCCTGTCTCCTCAGGTGACTGAGACCGAATGAGAATGCCCGTAAGGCTTGTGCTTCACAGGGCATGTGCTCTTTCCTTTGTTTGATAGATATTTACTATGGGTCTCACAGTGCCAAGCCCTGGGATTCCACAGGGAACACAACCGACCTGTAGCTTATCCCCGTGAAGCTGGACTCATGAGCAATCCTCAAGTCAGCGCCAGCGACAGCAAGTGTGACGAACCCACAGAAGGGCAAGGCAAGGTGGGGAGGCGCCCCAAAGCAGGCAGCAACTCCCCTTAGAGAGGCACCATGTGAGACGCCCCCACCCCAGTGTCTCCCAGAACAGTAACATAGCCTGTTCCTTTTTTCTTTTTCTTTTCTCTTCTTTCCTCCTTTCCTTCCCTTTTCCCTTTTCCCTTTTTCCTTCCTTCCTTCCTTCTTTTTTTTCCCTCCCTCCCTCCCTTCCTTCCTTCCTTCCTTCCCTCTTCCTCTCTTCCTCTCTTTCTCTCTTTCTTTCTTTCGAGTCTCACTCTGTGGCCCAGGCTGGAATGAGTGGCGTGATCATGGCTTATTGCAACCTTGACGTCCTGTGCTCAACTGATCCTCCCGCCTCAGCCTCCCGAGCAGCTAGGACTACAAGGGTATGCCAGCACGCCAGCTAATTTTTTATTGTTATTTATTTATTGATAATTTTCATTTTTTAGAGGTGGGGTCTCACTATGTTGACCAGGCTGGTCTCAAACTCCTGGGACATGGCCAGTTTCTATGAGTAAGGACTGGGTGACATTTTGGTTTGTGTTCAGGGGTCAAGTGGTAGGAAAAATATACACTAAAAACACTAGAGTGGTCCCCAGTGCAGGGAGGTGGTTGCATTGTGAGAGAAACGAGTACCCCGAGGCCAACTGAAGGAGGAGGGGCTGTGCTTCTATTTCACACTCACTCATGGACGGAGCGGTGGACAGAGCAGCCTGCCTGTTAAGATGAGACTAGCCTGGCCAACATGGTGAAACCCTGTGTTTACTAAAAATACAAAAATTAGTCAGGCATAATAGCAGGTGCCTGTAATCCTAGCTACTTGGGAGGTTGAGGCATGAGAATCTCTTGAACCTGGGAGGTGGAGGTTGCAGTGAGCCAAGATCCCACCACTGCACTCTAGCCTGGGCGACAGAGCGAGACTCTGTCTCAAATAAATAAATAAATAAATAAATACATAAAAGTTGACCCTTTTCCTCTCTTTCTTCCCCCACCTCACATCCTGAGAGGTGGTCCCATACCTGAAATGAGTTGGGATGGAAATTCCACTATTGTCACCAACACTGGGGGCCCCTGCTGTAGCCCTGCAGCACTCCCCATGGCAGGGGTGCCCATCTGATGGCTTTTGCTGCCAGCCCATGAATTTCTCTGGCCCCTGTGCAGGAGGCAGGTCAGGGTGGTGGGGAGTGGGAGCTCCCCAGAGCAGCTCCCAGCCAGTTCCGAGCAGCTCAAGCACCCTACTATGTCTCCCAGGATGCCCCAGCCACCACAGCGGCCAACAGGGCAATTGCATGCTCTGCCCCCACTTCCCTGCCCTGCCTGGACTGTCTTTCCCCTTTTCCTCCCCTTGGCAAATTCAGGGGTCCACTTCCAGAGCCTCGTTGACATCTTGCCCAGCAGCTGGTCCCTTTTCCTCTAAGCTCACCTGATAGTTTCTCAAACTTCCTTTGTCACAGATGTACACAGGGGCACTATTACATACTTGGCATTTTTATTTAAATCAATGTTTTAACATTTTTTATTAGATTTTTAAAGGCAGGGTCTTGATCTGTTACCCAGGCTGGAGGGCGGTGGCAAAATCACGGCTCACTGGAGCCTTGAACTCATGGGCTCAGGCGATCCTCCCACCTCAGCCTCCTGAGTAGCTGGGACCATAGGCACATGCCACCATGCTGGCTAAATTTTTTTTGAAGTTTTTGTAGAGACAGGGGTCTCACTATGTTGCTCAGGCTGGTCTTGAACTCCTGGACTCAAGTGAACCTCCTGCCTCGGCCTCCCAAAGTGTTGGGACTACAGGTATGAACCACTGCACCTGGCCTAAATCAATGTTTTAATTGACTCACATTTTTTATTATGACAAAATACATATAATCTAAAATTCGCCAGTTTAACCATGTTTAGGTGTATGATTCAGTGGCACTAAAATTATGCAATCATTACCACTACACATCTGCAGAACTTTCCCATCACCCCAGACAGAAAGTCCGTCCCCACTAAACACTGACTCCCATCCTCCCCTCCCCCAGCCCTGGTACCCTCTATTCCACCTTCTGTTTCTATGTTTCTATTCTAGGGACCTCCAATCAGTGGAATCACACACAGTTTGTCTTTCTGTGTCTGGCCTATTTCACTTAGCAGAATGTTTTCAAGGTTCTTGCATGTCGTAGCACGTATCAGAATTCATTTTTTTCATGGCTAACTGATATTCCACCATAGATATATTCTACATTTTGTTTATTCATCTGTTGATGGACATTCAAATTGGCTCACTTTTTTTTTTTTTTTTGAGATGGAGTCTCACTCTGTCACCTAGGCTGGAGTGGAGTGGAGTAATATCAGCTCACTGCAAACTCCACTTCCTGGGTTCTAATGGTTCTCCTGCCTCAGCCTCTTGAGTAGCTGGGATTACAGGTGTGCGCCACCAAGCCCAGCTAATTTTTGTATTTTTGGTAGAGACAAGGTTTCGCCAGGCTGGTCTCCAACTCCTGACCTCAAGTGATCCACCCACCTCAGCCTTTCAAAGTGTTGGGATTACAGGCGTGAGCCACCGCGCCTGGCTAGGCTGGCTCACTTTTTAAACTCAGCTATTCCCTAAGCAATAATATCCATGAAAGCAAGAATTGGATAGTAAACTTTGTTTTCAATACTCATTAAAGTAAATATATAACTAGCAAAGCAAGAAACAAGCGTGTCTGCAACCATTGGAGTGACCCTGCCTGTCACCAGGGCTTCACACACCACTCTGGGTAGCATAGAGGTCCCAGACTACCTATATGTACAGGACAAAGCCAAGTGTCACCCACAGCTGGGGCTCCAGATCTAACAAGTGTCTAGTGCCTTATCATTGCTGAAAATTACTTGCTGAATGGTTTAGGTCTGGGGACTTAGAGTCTCCTCTGGCCAGGAGAAGCTAGGGCTGAAGTCCTTCATCACATAGCACAATCCAAGAACTAACGGCCCCACCAACATGTGCCGGGACCCAGGGTTGTGCCCAGGGCCGTTGGATCTGGGCTGTATCACCGGTGCCTGTGCCTCCCACAGGTTCCTTCACCCGGGCCAGGTCCTGCGTTCCTTCGCCTGTGGGTGCTCTCTGGGCACTGGAGACCATTTTGCCATTGTAGGAGAGTCAGAAATAAGCCCCCACTCTTCTTTTAGCTCTTAGCGAGCTCTGCAGCTGGAGTTAGAAACCGAATTGACACCTGGCTTCTGTCCTGAGTCCCTCTGGCTAAGAGTCTCCTCATTACATCCTTTTCTCTCTTTTTCTTTTCTTTTTCTTTTTAAGACAGAGTCTCGCTCCGTCACCCAAGCTGGAGTGCAGTGGCACAACCTTGGCTCACGGCAACGTGTGCCTCCCAGGTTCAAGTGATTCTCGTGCCTCAGCTCCTGAGTAGCTGAGATTATAGATGTGTGCCATCATGCCCGGCTAATTTTTGTTATTTTAGTAGAGACTGGATTTCACCATGCTGGCCAGGCTGGTCTCAAACTCCTGATCTCAAGTGATCCATCCACCTCGGCCTCCCAAAGTGCTGGGATTACAGGCATGAGCCACCGCACCCAGTCACTTTTTGTTTTTAGAGATGGGGTCTCTCTTTGTTGCCCAGGCTGGAGTGCAGTGGCATGATCATAGCTCATTGCAGCCTCAAACTCCTGGGCTCAAGCAATTCTCCTGCTTCAGCCTCCCAAGTAGTTAGGACCATGGTGCCCAGCTCATTTCTTCTTTCTTTCTTTCTCTTTTTTTTTTTTTAATTGCAATTTGGGAATGGAGTTGGGGAAGGATCTGAAACTGTCTCCCTTTCCAGTGGTCTGTCGTCCACAGAGGGTAACCCCAACTGGATAGAGCTTCTCAAAGAAAGGGAAACATTGTAATTAACATAGAAATTCTTACTTCCAATATTATTAAATTTGTTACGCTCATACAGTGCAGAACATATTTAAAAGGCAAATTAATGTGTTATATGTTAATAAGCTTGGATTAAATTGGGCTTTGAGAACTCAGGGAAGCAACGTTAGCCCCACATAGATGCTATGAAGGGTCTTTAAGGCGCTGTTCCCTCCCCTTGAAGTTGCTACCACTGCAATGACTCAAGAAGACACGGGATCTTAAGAGGAACCCCAGCCTGAAAGTGTAGATTTGTTAGTGTGTTTCTGTTAAGTGTCTGTTTAAAAGTGGGTTCCTCTAAATTTAGGTCCCCTGACAGGTGTGTGGAGAGAGGAGGAGGAAATTAAGAAAGCTCTTGAAAAAAACAGGGAAAAGCCTGGCAGAGCAACCCCAAGGAACTGGAGCCACCTACACAAACACCCCTTCCTCCCATAGGCAGTTGGTAACTGGCTTCCCAAGCTTGGAGAACGTGAAGGAACAATCTTGGTCAGGGTTGTGCTACTCCGGATCCACGGAAGGATGGAATGAGGACACTCTTAGCCAGTGTGACTCAGGAAAGAAGCCAGAAAACATGAGCTGCTCTCTTGACGCAAGGTCCATCCTGGGGTCCTGGCCACATCCCAGGGCTTCTGAGTCCTCATGCCAAGGCCGGTTGCATTTTAAAGCGCTCTTTCTTTGCAAATGCCACATTCTTCCCTGATCTCCTCCTACCTCACACTCCCTCCAGTGGTGCTCCTCCAGTGACCCCTTCCTCCACCATCTGCTCTTTTTACACCACAAACCCTTCTGTTTACGGAAGGGTGCCCTTTTCCACTTCCCAAGTTTCTCTTTGCACCTCCTCCTCTGCTGATCCTTCTAGGTCTCTCTCCTCCATCTAGATCTTCCCCTCGAACCTTTTTGTTTGTTTTGTTTTGTTTTTTTGAGATGGAATCCCGTTCTGTCACCCAGGCTGGAGTGCAGTAGCACAGTCATGGCCCACAGCAGCCTGCAACTTCTGGCTCAAGTGACCTCCTGCCTCGGCCTCCCAAAGTGCTGGGATTGCAGGTGTGAGCCACTGCACCTGGCCCTCCAAACCGTTATGCCGAGTGTACACAGGTCATCTCCACACAGGACCCCTAAGCTCAACATCCCCCAGTGGAGACTATGCTCTTCCCCCATGACAGTGCCCTGCCTTGTGTCTCATCTACCCTAATATCCCAGCTGGAATCCAGGGGACGACCAGCCTACAGAGAGGAGCTACCCACAGCCGGTCTCCTCTGAGCTGTTCTAACCTCAGTAAAGCTCCTCTTCTTCTGGCTCACCCTCCACTTGCTTGCATACCTCATTCTTCCTGGATGTAGGACAAGAATTCGGGCAAAGGCACCACTGGTCTCAGAGGTTTCCAGCCAGAAAAGGAACACCCCAAAGATCCTGTAACAATATACTATGCATACCTCTATATACTATGCTATAGAGTAAATATATATATTTTTAGAGATACATAAAATATATAAATTATATTATATATAAATAATATATAGTATAAGATATAGTACATGTTATAATTTGATTCAATTGCTGATTCATCTCCCAGCACTGGCTTTACTTCATCTAGTCATTCTCTACCAGCCTTTGAAGGGGTAAGACCCCTCAGTGGCCCCCACTGTTCTTAGTTGAACTCCAGACTCTTCCAAGTGACTGGCAAGGGCCTCTGGGTCCCTGTACTTCCATCTCCCCAGGAGATGCTCCAGCCCCTCCCCACAGGCACCGCAAGATCCAGCCACACTGGTCTCTGCAGCTAGGAGGCAGAATAGGGTAGCAGCTATGTTGGGCATTGGAGCCAGGCTGCCTGGGTTTCAGTCTCAGCTCTTTTACTCATCAACTCTGAGTTTGCAGAAGGTCTTCACTTTCCTTAGGCAGTGGTGGGGACTCAATGAGTTACTATATGAAGAGAATTTAGAATGATGTCTGGCACATGTAAGTGCTCAATATCTATGTAAGGTGTTACTATCATCATCATTATTATTACTTTCTGAACACACTATAGCAGAGCTCGAACATCGTTTCCCATCAAGAGCCAGAGCTCATGGCTCCCATCCTTGAATCTGGGAGGGCTTATGACTGCTTCAACCAATAGAAGGCAGTGGGAGCTGGGTGCAGTGGCTCAGCCTGTAATCCCAGCACTTTGGGAGGCCAAGGCGGGCGGATCACCTGAGGTCGGGAGTTCGAGACCAGCCTGACCAACAAAGAGAGGCCCCATCTCTACTAATACAAAAATTAGTTGGCCTGGTGGTACATGCTTGTAATTCTAGCTACTCGGGAGGTTGAGGCAGGAGAATTGCTTGAACACAGGAGGTGGAGGTTGTGGTGAACAGAGATCATGCCATTGCACTCCAGCCTGGGCAACAAAAGTGAAACTCTGTCTCAAAAAAAAAAAAAAAAAGAAGAAGACAGTGGAAGTGCTGCTTTGTCACTTCCAAGGCTGGGTTATAAAAGGCAACTTTTATCTTTTCCACTGGAATACTCATTATTAGAGCCCTGGAGCTTTGGTCTGGCTACCCTGAGACCACCATGACATGAGGAAGCCCAAGCCACATAGATAAGCCAGGTGTAGACACCCTGGCTGGCAGTCTTAGTCTCTGAGTCACTCTGTTCTGGAGCCAGACATGTGAGTAAATGAGACTTCAGATGATTTCAGCTCTCAGTTTTAGTTGCATCAGCCTCAAGTTTTCCAGCTGAGGCCTCAGACATTGAGGAGTACAGACAAGCTGTCTCCTCTCTGCCCTATCAAAATCCCTAACCTACAGAGTCTGTGAACTTAATAAAATTGTTGTTTTAAGCTGCTAAATTTTGGAGTCATTTGTTACACAGCAAGCGATAACTGATATGCACACGATGCTCTTCTTCTTCTCTGGCAAACTTCTATACATTCTGCAAAACCCTGCAAAAATGTCACCTCCTCCGTGAAGCTTTCCCCAGTTCCTCTATGCCCTGGAAGCTTCTTGTGTGCGTGACTCCCATGGCCTTTTTTCCCTGTGTGGATTTGCTTTGCGTTCGTCTCTCTCCTTAGACCAGGCATCCCACAGGGTGGGAATTTGGATCCACCTTTATGTCCCCGGCGTCTGGTCAGGGCACCATAGCATAGTCGGCTACATTTGCAGAATAAATTAATGTGGCCAGAGCTGGCCTGCAGGACAGGAACCATCTGGAAGATATTACCATAGTTTCCGCATCATGGGACTCGATGGATATTGGTGCAGTGAAGAAAAATCCTGACTTGCCGGGTGCGGTGGCTTAGGCCTGTAATCCCAGCACCTTGGGAGGCTGAGGCGGGTGGATCACCTGAGGTCAGGTGTTCAAGACCAGCCTGGTCAACATAGTGAAACCTCGTCTCTACTAAAAATAAGAAAATTAGTTGGGCGTGGTGGCACATACCTGTAATCCCATCAATTTGGGAGGCTGAGGCAGGAGAATCACTTAAACCCGGGAGGTAGAGGTTGCAGCGAGCCGAGATTGTGCCACTGCACTCCAGCCTGGGCAACAGAGTGAGTCTCCATTTCAATAAAAAAAAAAAGAAAAAGAAAAATCCTGACTTATTCAAATCCTATAAAATCACCTGCAGAGCTTTAAAAATTCCCAGCCCCAAGCCCCACCCCAGGTCAGCTGAATCAGACTCTCTTTAGGGGAAGCTCAGGCCACTGAACTTAAAAAAATATTTGCTAGGTGATCCTAACGTGCAGCCAAGTGGAAACCACTGCCGTTTATCCCCGACAAAACCATCAACGATGGGGTTGGGTAGTGCTTTCTGAGCACCTACCGCCTGCCAGGTGTTGCCCTGTGGTTTTTCATGAATTAACTCCTTTAATCTACACCACAACCCTATGCCAAAGACACTGTCATCAGTTTATCAGTTCCCCCTATTTTTTATTGAGACAGAGTCTCACTCTATCACCCAGGCTGGATCGTGCAGTGGTGTGATCTTGGCTCACTGTGACCTCTGCCTCCCGGGTTCAAGTAATCCTCCCGCCTCAGCTTCCTGAGTACCTGGGACCACAGGTATGTGCCACTACGCCCAGCTAATTTTTGTATTTTTAGTAGAGATGGGGTTTCACCATATTGGGGCTGGTCTTGAACTCCTGACCTCAGGTGATCCACCCACCTCGGCCTCCCAAAGTACTGGGATTACAGGCATGAGCCACTGTGCCTGGCCGGTTCCCATTTTTTAACAGCTTTACTGAGGTATAGTTGACACGCAATAAACTACACATTTTAAAGTGTACAGTTTGATAAGCTTTGACATGTATACATACACCCACAAAACTGTCAACACAGTCAGACAAGGACCACATCTGTCACCCTCAAAAGTTTCCTTGTGCCCCTTGTCATTCCTGCCTCTGGCCACAAGTAATCACTGAACTGCTTTCCATATCATAAATTAGTTTGCATTTTCTTTTCTTTTTTTCTTTTTTCTTTTTTTTTTTGAGATGGAGTCTCACTCTGTGGCCCAGGCTGGAGTGCACTGGCACAATTTAAGCTCCCTGTAACCTCTGCCTTCTGGGTTCAAGTGTCTCAACTTCCTGAGTAGTAGCTAGGATTACAGGCATGCACCCCCATGCCTGATCAACTTTTGTGTTTTTAGTAGAGATGGAGTTTCGCCAGGTTGGCCAGACTGGTCTCGAACTCCTGGCCTCAAGAGATCAGCCCACCTTGAGCTCTCAAAGAGCTGGGATTACAGACGTGAGCCACCTTACCTGGCCCAGTATGTACTATTTTTGGTCTGGTTTCATTCTGTCATAGTACTTTTGAGATTCATCCACATTGCTGTGGAATAGCAGCAGTCCAATTCTTTTCATTGTTAAGCAGTATTCCACTGTATAGATGTATCACATCATCTCCCAATATAGCTTGTTTGTTTGTTTATCTATTTGTTTTAGCAATAGTGACTCCTCACCCTGTCTGCAGTGGCAGTAGTACAATCATAGCTCACTGCAGCCTTGAACTCCTGGGCTCAAGTGATCCTCCAGTCTCAGCCTCCTGAGTAGCTGTCACCACAGTGCATGCCACCAAGCCTAGCTGATTTTTAAATTTTTTGCAGAGATGGGGTCTCACTATGTTGCTCAGACTGGTCTCCAACTCCTGGCTTCAAGAAACTCCTCCCTCCTCAGCCTGCCAAAATGCTGGAATTAGAGGCGTAAACCACCGAGTCTGGCCTCTGGCCTCATGTCCCCTTTACACAACAAGGAGACTGAGGCTCAGAAAGTGAAGTGAAGTGAGTTGCCCAAGGTTCCACAGCTGGTGAACTTGAACCCTGGTGATTGCATCAGGACCCACTCTCCTAACTACCACCTGTACCTTCTCTCTGTCTCTAACTAGCCATGATGCCTTTCACTGGGGCAGAATGATGGCTCCCATACATGTCTGCATCCCAGTCTCTGGAACCTGTGGGTATGTTATGTAAAATGGCAAGTGGGAATTAAGGTTGCAGATGAAATTAAAGTTGCTATCAGCTCACCTTAAAATAAGATCCTCTTGGTCATCTGGGTGCCCGATGGAATCACAAGTGTCCTCTAAAGCAGAAGGAGGAGGAAGAGGGGAAAGTGTCAGAGATTTGAAGGCAGTGCAGTGAATTCTGACTCTGAACATGGAGGAGGGGACCATGAAGCAATGGATTTAGGTGGCTTTTGGAAACTAGAAAAAAGAAGGAAATGGATTATCCAGAAAGAACACAGTCCTGCCAACACCTTGATTTTACCCCCAGCGAGGCCCATTTCAGACTTCTGATCTCACAGACTGTGTGATAATAAGTTTATGTTGTTTTACATTGTTAAGTTTGTGATAATTTGTTATAGCAGCAGTAGTTAACTAATACAGTGACTTTGACCAAGCCCTTCCAGAAGGTATGTCTGAGCCTCTGGAAAGTAATTAAGGGGTGTAGGGTGTCTAGGGAAAATGGGGATAGACTGAGCCTATCAGAGGATATGGATTCCCAGGCAGGTGGTTACACCCCCGGACCTCTGCCCCAAGCTCACGCCCAGGCTCTGGCTGAGATATTCTCAAGGTTGCAGTGGGGCAGCTAGGGACTGGGAGGCCCCAAAACTCAGAGATGTCTGCACCAAGCCAAACATTCCCATGTTCTCTGCATTCCTAGGGTGAATGCAAGAGGCAGGCTTTCTTCACCAACCGAGCCTGGCAGACCCAGGCCCGAGCTGCTGAGGATGCTGGCCTGGCCCAGGGTCGGCCCTGTAGTGGATGCAGAGAAGCAGAGAAGATCAAAGCCCTTGGAGAAGGAGTGGGGCGTGGGAGCCAGTGGGAGTTGCAGCGAGTGGGAGCATGCTAGTGCTTACAGAATAGGAAAACAAACTGTTTCTCCCATACACTCTCAACCCTCAACACAGAACACTTCTGCAATCAGATGTCTAGGGTTTTTCCCTGCACCAACCAATTCTCCAATTGTCTGTGGACATCGACTGGGTGTCTACAGTTCATTTCAATTCTGACACTACCCAGAGCTACTGAAGACTCCACCCGTTGAGGGCTTAGTTCCGCAATGCTACCCCCCAGGTCAGATGCCAATCACAAGTCCCAGGTTTTCACCTGTACCTCTTTTTTTTTTTTTTTTTTTTTGACAAAGTCTTGCTCTGTCACCTAGACTGGAATGCAGTGGTACAATCGTAGCTCACTGCACCGTCGAACTCCTGGGCCCAAACAATCCTCTCACCTCAGCCTCCTGAGTAGCCAGGACTACAGGCACATACCACTACATCGGGCTAATTTATTTTTATTTTCACTTTCATTTTGTAGAGGTGGGGTCTCACTATATTGCCCAGGCCGATCTCAAACTCCTGGCCTCAAGTAATCTTCCCACTTCAGCCTCCAAAAATGCTGAAATCACAGGCGTGAGCCACCTTGCCCAGCCTCTGTCACCTGTACTTCTGATGGACTGGCTGTAAATCAGAATTACCACAACCCCCTCACTGGGTTTGATAATTTGCTAGGATGGTTCAGGGAATTCGGGGAAACACACTTGCCAGCTTATTGGTTATGAAGTATGTGATAAAGGGTGTGGATTGAACATCTGATGAACAGGCACATAGGGTGAGGTCTGGGAGAATGCTGAGTGTAGCAGCCACTGTCTCCACGGAGTTGGGGTGCACCACTGTCCCGGAATGTGGATATCTTCAGCAGCCTGGAAGCTCTTCCAGCTAACGTAGTTCTGGGATTTTTATGGATGTCATCATTTAGGTATGATTGATTTTTAACTCACTCTCCTACCTCTTTCCCTTACGCAGAGGATGGGGGTGGGGGATCCAAGCTTCTAGTCGTGGCTTGGTCTTTCTGGTGTCTAGTCCCAGTCAGGAAACCAGGAACCCACCAAGATTCACTTCATTAGAATAAAAGACACTTCCATCACCCAGGAAATTTCAAGGGATTAGGAATTTCTCCGGTACCGGGAACTGGGGATAAAGACCAAAATACAAATATGATTCTTTTTTTTTTCTTTAGAGACAGGGTCTTGTTCTGTCACCCAGGCTGAAGTGCAATGGCTCAATTATAGCTCACTGCAGCCTTGAATTCCTTGGCTCAAGTAATCCTCCCACCTCAGCTTCCTGAGTATTTAGGACTACAGGCGCGTGCCATCTCACCCAGCTGATTTTTAAATTTTTGTTGAAATGAGGTCTCACTATGTTACTCAGACTGGTCTCGAATTCTTGGGCTCAAGCGATTCTCTTGCCTTGGCCTCTCGAGTAGCTGGGATCACAGACACACAGCACTGTGCCCGGCCCTATATTTCATATTATAAATCACAATATCACAGCCACCTTTCACTCTTCAGACACGGATCCCTTACAGCAAAAGGACATATAACAAAAAATACTGGCATGTTACTAGAATTCCATTCAGTCATTAATAATTCATCCAGTCCACCACCACATCATATGAAAATGTCTCCCAGGGAGGGGCCACTCGGGTTTGCAGGCTTGCATTGATCTTGTCAGGTTCCAAAAGCAGGAGTGGTCTTGGCAGATACAGCCTCACCCTTTCAGGCATCTGCTATGATTGAGCTAAGATACACTCTCATTTCTTGCTCTGTGCCTCTTTCAAGATGTTAGTGTATATTAGATTTCCCTCATTATGTAACCCCTTCATTCCTGCCTTTATCCTCAGCTACTCTTTCTCCTTCTCTCCATTTATGCCCAAGCTTTTCCCTCTATGGAAGGGACGTTAGTTTTGGCCACCATGCTCATCCAGATTGCAGGCAGTAGAGCTAGTCCAATAAGTGCCTCCCGCTGAGTCCACTCCCATTCAGAAAAAGTCAGATTACCCAGGTGTGGAGTTAGGCTATTTTTAGCACCAGTCAATATAGCTGCTTTCACTGTGAACCCCGATTTTGTCAGAGGGTGTAAAGGCACAACACGCCCCCTCAGGCCCTTAGGAATTCCAACAAAGTTTAAAAACAGTTACAGTTTATTACCTAGGAATCATCCCAGTGTCCAGTACTTGGAGTTGCCGCCCTGGTCCGGACCACTGCATCAGGTAAGAAAAAGGGGACAAAAAAGGTTGACGGGATATGGGGAAGGCAGAAAAAAAGGACAGGCATTACACCAGCGTCCTCCTCCTCTGGCAACAATTGCGTCATCACACCCGAGTAATATGATCAGATATGAGCAGGAACCTATGGTGCAAAGGTCCCTCTGGCTGTTTTGTGGCCAATCCACAGGAGAGGAGCAAGACAAAGGGTCACCTAGGAGGCAAATTGCAGTTAGTGTGAGAGCAATGCAGGGGGGGCACTGGGGTGGTGACCGCAAGCTGGAGGGACTGGGACAACTTTGGGAGGAGGGGTGGCTGAGAGCCAGTGGGAAGCCCCTTCCTGCTAGGATGAGCTCAGGCCTGGCTTTGTCA
>NC_045450.1:34638268-34668381 GCF_002776525.5 Piliocolobus tephrosceles | reverse complement strand
TATATATATAGAGAGAGAGAGTGTGTGTGTGTGTGTGTGTGTGTGTGTGTGAGACAGGATCTTACTCTGTTACCCAGGATGGAGTGGAGTGGCATGCCTGAAGCCTCAAACTGGGCTCAAGCCATCCTGTGGTCCCAGCCTCCCAAGTAAGTGGAACTATAAGCACATGTCAGCATGTTCCACTAATTTTTAAACTTTTTGTAGAGATGGGGTTTTGCTATGTTGTTCAGGCTGATCTTGAACTCCTACGCTCAAGCTGTCCTCTGATCTCAACCTCCCAAAGTGCTGGGATTACAGATGTAAGCCACCATGCCCAGCCCTTAAAGTGTTTTTATGAAGGGACGAAAGCATGGAAACATTTATACCCAAGATGGAAAGTTAAATTGTGATACATTTACATGTGCAGTATTACGTGGCCATGTAAAAATGATGAGTTAGCACTATTTCTTTTTTTTTTTTTTTGAGATGGAGTCTTGCTCTGTCACCCAGGCTGGAGTGTAGTGGCGCAATCTCGGCTCACTGCAACCTCCGCCTCCCGGGTTCAAGTGATTGTTCTGCCTCAGCCTTCCAAGTAGCTGGGACTACAGGCGCCCGCCACCACGCCAGGCTAATTTTTGTAGTTTTAGTAGAGACAGGGTTTTACCATATTGGCCAGGCTTGTCTCAAATTCCTGACTTCATGATCCACCCGCCTCAGCCTCCCAAAGTACTGGGATTACAAGCATGAGCCACCGCATCCGCCTGAGTTAGCACTATTTCAAGTGCCTGGAAGGGCTTCTAGGATGTGTAGTTAAGTCCAATGAGGAGAGCCAGAGGTACCAGCGTCTTCAGTGTGATGCACCTTATCACGCTAATACCAGCCCAGCCCCTTCCCATACAGGTACTTCTTCTGTTTGTATATGACCTGTGAACATGGAGAATCCTTCTGGAAACCAGGCTGCTGGCCTTGGAAGTGAGGAATGGGAAAAGGATATATAAGTAAGGGGGAAAACAGCTTGGTCTACAACCCCAAATGGAAAAGTATCTACTGCATAATGTTGACCAAAAACATGTAACCTAATGTCTTATGCAAGATACTATTGTAAATGTGTAAAAGCAAATTTGCATATAAACATTGAGAAGCTAGTGACAGGGACCAAGGATAACATTGTTTTAATTTTGGGTGAGCTGGTCAGAGTGTGAGAACAACCGTCTGCTCCCTCCACCTCCACATTTTCTGCTTCTTGGAGGGTAAAACTCTGTTCTTTCCGATAAAAAATTGTTTCAGTGCCTTTGCTGTTCTAGGCTTGCTCTAGGTACAGAGGACAGAGCCATGAATAAGATTCAAGAAGTCCCTGTCCTCATGGAGCTTATAATCTAATGGGAAAGAGGGATATTAAACAAGAACAAACACACCTGCAATCCCAGTACCATGGGAGTCTGAGACAGGTGGCTCGCTTGAGCCCATGGATTTGAGACCTCCCTGAGCAACAAAGTGAGACCCTGTCTCTGCCAAAAAAAAAAAAAAAAAAAAAAAAAAATTAGCCAGGCCTGGTGGCATGTACCTGTGGTTCCAGCTACTTGAGAGGCTGAGGTGGGAGGATTGCTTGAGCCTGGGAGGTTGTGGCTGTAGTGAACTGTGATTGCACTCCAGCCTGGGTGACAAGAGTGAGACCCTGTTTAAAAAAACGAAACAAAACAAAGCAAGAACACAAACAAATAGGAGACCAAGTGGGTAAGATGAGATAACCATGTAGACAGCCTGGCACACGGGAGGCAGTGGATGCCAAACCTTGGCTAGCCCCACACGCTCAATTTAAAGAGTTGGGGAGGTTGCGTGCGGTGGCTTACACCTGTAATCCCAGCACTTTGGGAGGCTGAGGCGGGCGGATCTCTTGAGGCCAGGAGTTTGAGACCAGCCTGGCCAACATGGCAAAACCCCGTATTTACTAAAAATACAAAACTTAGCCAGGCATAGTGGTGCATGCCTGTAATCCCAGCTACTAGGGAGGCTGAGGCAGGAGAATCACTTGAACCTGGGAGGCAGAGGTTGCAATGAGCTGAGATCATGCCATCGCTCTCCAGCCTGGGTGACAGAGTGAGACTCCATCTCAAAGGAAAAAAAAAAAAAAAAACAGTTGAAGAAAGAGGCTCACTCTTTCTTTTCTTTTTTTGAGGCAGGGAATCGCTCTGTCACCCAGGCTGGAGTGCAGTAGCTCAATCATAGCTTACTGTAGCCTCAGCCTCCTGGGCTCAAGCCATCCTCCTGCTTCAGCCTTTTGAGTAGCTGGGACTACAGACACACACCACCACGCCCAGCTAATTTTTAATTTTGTTTTTTTTTTTTTGTAGAGATGGGTTCTGTTTATGTTGCCCATGCTGGTCTCAAACTCCTAGGCTCAAGCAGTCCTTCCACTTTGGCCTCCCAAAGTGCTGGGATTACAGTCATGAGCCACCATATCTGGCCAACTCTTTCTCATTGACCTTGAAACTGTCAGGACAGCTGGACCCTGGCAGCCATGCTGTCACTGTGTGGAGTCTAAGAATGAAGCCACCATGCAGGAGAGCCAGGCTAAATGATGGAGAGATGGTGTCCTTTGTGATATGATTTGAATATCTGGATCCTCTCAAGCCTGAATCTGGAACCACACAGTTTTTGTTTAAGCCAGATTTTTAAAAAAAAAATCATTTGCAACAGAAAAATTCTTAAATTGTTGTTGTTAGTATTCTTCTTGTTGCTATCATCTCACTGCTTTAACTCTGTGGCTTTTCTGAAAGCTCAAGTGAGTCCAGGAACCTGCCCAGGAGAGGATTCTGCATTTCTGGCTCCAGATTCCCGAAACTGGAGGCTAGCTGAACAGATACACTCATATGAGAATGTCCCCCCAAAAGTGTGTGTGTGTGGGGAGTGTCCAAAGAAAGAGATGGAGGGTCTTATGCTTGAGAGTCACCATCTACCACCTGACCCAGGTGGACATCCCATGGTGGCAGGTGGCCCCTTCCTCATGTCTAGGGATACAAACCTGCCTGACATGTTGCCTGTCTGTTGTTCCTGAGGACGCCTGTGAATACCCCAATCCCAACTCCCAGATGCTCCGCTGAGTATCCCCACTCAGCATCTCTGCAGGGGCCAACAGAGCCCTGAAGCCCCATGGAGCAGTCAGAGCAGCTGACCCCCAGGGCCCTGCAGCCTTCTTCCCTGGAGGCCAGGCACAGCCTGCCTCCCTCCCTCTTGCCAGGGGTTTTGTCTTCCAGGGTCCCTCCCTCAACAAGTGCTCCCTTCCTTTCTGCATCCACTTTTCCAAGGGAAGCAAGGGGGAAACAGGGAAGCAGGAATGGAGAAGAGAAAGAAAGGGCAGAGTCTTTGGCCCCAGGCAAGTCATTTTCCAGCCTCAGGTTGCACCCCTGTAAATCAGGACCCTTGCTATCTCCGCTGTCTGTTCATAGGGCCTTTCTCCTTAGGGTGGTGTGTTCAAGATCTGGTATGTCAAGGCCCCTGCAGCTTCCATGAATACCTAACACTGGAGGCTTTGCCAGCCCTGCTGGTTACCAGTGCAGCCCCCTAACCCCTGTAGTGGTATTCTTAAATGGGCTTAGGTCTAACTAGAGGGGTACAGGGAAAGTAGGAGATTTGACTTGAAGCTACATGTGAGTAAGACTGAGAAAACGTCAGTTGTCCATACCAAATAACCCACCCGCTCCACCACCCCACCCCCCAACAAATGTAACATTTTCACATCTATTAGGTGCACATAAGTGTCAGCTATCATTATTTTCTGCATGTTCAAAATTTTTCCTAATTAAACATGAACACAAAAGAATTTGGGGTTTGATGGAGATTTAGAGGAAGGACATCCTGTGCCCCTAATCGGACACCTGATACAATCGTCTGTGGTTCCTGGATGCCATCTTTATCTATCTGTTTATATGTCTATCTAAACATCCATCCATCTAAAATCAATACATCAACTATGCTTCAGGCAAGTTGCAGAAACTGAAATTAACTGGCGGAGCAGGCGAACATCTCCAGCTTTGGAGGAAGATTTGCCTTGATTTCAATCCCAGCTCTATCCCTTAAGGGCTGTGTAACCTTGGACCAGTGACATGGCCTCTCTAAGACTTGGTTTTCTCACGAATAATGGAGATAATGACTGCATCATGGGCATGAACTTAAACGGTGTAGGAAGACCACTCTGCAGGATATTGGGCTGGGCCTTGGAAGTGGGGCACTGGGAGAAAAGAGTGGAAAGGAGGGAGCTGTCCTTCGCCCAGCCCAGGGGATCTGCATCCTCTTCCTCCCACCTCCTGCTTCAGACAAGGTTTCTGTGAGGTCCATGGGGTTCCCAGGGCAGAAGATCAGGAGAGTTTGTTTTTGGGCTTGCTGGCTTTTTGAGGGCTGGTTGGCGCCCCACGGGAAGCAGTGTCCCTGCGGGCCACTGCGGGAGCCTGGGCCGCGCTGCAGGAGCCAAGCGCAGCAAGGGGTACCTGGCTGCGGCCCCGCCCACGGCCCCCGCACGCCTAGCTCGCAGCTCACGCCTGCCCGGGTCCCCTCCGCTTCTAGCGCTGGGAGGTGGTGCGAAGTTGGAGAGCCTCTTAGGGTGGGAATGAGGGGCAGGGAATGGAACACCGCAAGGGCGCCAGAACAAGGGCTCCCTCTTCTTCGCTCACCACCCCTGCCTCCCTGGCACCGTGGCTGGCAACGAGAATGAGCCAGACGCACCAGGCTGGGGAGGTCGCAAACTGTGGGCCTGGGGCTTAGTCCCACTTACAAACATGATTACAGCCTATAAGGGGTGCTGCAGGGTGGCTTCCCCCTGTCTTTGCAGGGAACACACTCCCTTTGACTCCACGCAGATCCCAGCCTGCTTGCCTTCTCCTGCTTGGTCAGTTTGGATCTGGGGACAGCTGAGTTTGTGGACCCTGCTAACCTTCCACCAGGAGAATGGAAGATTAACATTAGCGTGTGCTACGTGCCAGCTCTGGGCTAACAAGCCAGCGTGTCAGTTAGTGTGACGCCTCCCCGCGCCCCCCCCCGCCCCCCCCCGGCCCCGACCAGGCAGTTCCATCAGGCCAGGGACTTTTCTGCCTTGCCCAGCTGGCGCCCACCACTGGCCCAGTGGCTGTCACAGCAGGGACTCTCCATCCCCACTCTGCCCGCAACATCCCCCCTGAGGTTGCAAACATGGGTTAGGTGAAGAAAGCATTCATGATAGTAAGATGTCACTTTCTTCAGCACTATTCTAAGTGCTTTATCTATGGGCTCCTTTAATCCTTACAGCAGCCCTACCAGGTAGGTACCAGCACACCCCCATTTTCACAGATCAGAAAACTGAGGCACAGAGAAATGAAATTACTTGCTGGGAGGCAGAGGAGCTGAGTTCAAAGAGGGCTGTCTGCATTCAGATCACCAGATGTCGGCCTCACCCAGGATTAAAAGCAATGACACCCCCCACCAACATCTAGCAACTTCAGGGTGTTCAGTTCCCTCACCTGCCCTCCGTCCCCCAATATTTCTTTGTTATCTGGTTTTGGAATTGAGAGTACTGGCTTCAAGGCCAGCTCTGCCATTAGTTGGCAATGTGACCTTGGGCAAATCTGTTCCTTGCTAGACATCAGTTTCTCCATCTTTCTAATCCAAGACTAGATCATCTTATAAGGCCCTTCCAGGTCTAAAGCCCAGAATCCTATGGCTTTTGTAAGGGGGACCTAATTGTCCATTTTCTGCCCTTGACAAACAGGCCCTCCAGAAGTCCTCAGCCTGACCAAATGGTGGCTCTGCTCCCAGGGGCAGGAGAAGGTTTGGAGTGCAGGCAGAAACTTCCTGAATCTTCCCCTCACTCCTGCTGTGGCCTTGGCTCTGGGCGGGGGCTCCAGGGCCTCTCCCAGTGGGTGCCGGAGGCCAGAGCTGCCTTTGTCTGCTGCAGGAGGCCAGCCAGGCGGCTGCGGCTGCAACCGGCCCCTGCCCAGGCCTGGGAGATGGTTTTTTTTTTTTTTTCCTGTGTGTTGCAGCTGGGACCGTTTATAATAGGAAAAAAAGAGAATGACCAGGCCAGCCGGCTGGAAAATAAAGAGACTTAAAAAGAAAAGGGCTAGGCCTGTTCTTCTCCTGCGGAGGCTTTGGTTAAGCAGAAAGTTTTAGTTCCTTTCTGAAAGGCATTTGGGCTTTTGAAGTCCCCTGCGGGAGCTCCCTCTGGCCCCTGGGAAGCCAGGCCCTGGCATGTCCCAAAGCGCATGGCCAGGATGGGGCTGGGCCGCCCAGTGGAGGCAGGGGCAGCACTGGGAATTATTGCACCGGGCTGTGTCCACTGAGGTCTGAGTCCTGCCCCATCTGCTCCCATCCCAGTGGGGCCCAAGCCCCATAACCTCCCTTTGGTGACCTTTTCCCTGAATTTCCTCTGCTCCTCAGGCTTTGAACTCTGGCCTGGTGTTGGTTGGGCCAGAGGGTAGGACTAAGCCCAAATGTGCTTCTTCATTCAGACAGAGAACCAGGGGGATTTCACAAATGGGGAGACTGAGGCACTGAGAGGCTTTGCCCAAGGCCACCCAGGGAACCTAAACTTTTTTATTTTTTAAAAGATAAGGTCTTGCTTTGTCATCCAGCAATCATAACTTACTGCAGCGTTGAACTCCTGGGTTCAAGCCATTCTTCCACCCAGGTTCTGAGTAGCTGGAACCACAGGCACACACCACCACACCCGGCTAGTTTTATATTTATTTATTTATTCATTCATTCATTCATTCATTCATTCATTCATTCATTCATTCATTTATTTTTGAGACAGAGTCTCACTCTGTCACCCAGGCTGGAGTGCCATGGTATGATCTCAGCTCACTGCAACCTCTGCCTTGCGAGTAGCTGAGATTACAGGTACCTACCACACCCAGCTAATTTTTGTATTTTTAGTAGAGATGGGTTTCACCATGTTGGCCAGGCTGGTCTCAAACTCCTGATTTCAAAAGATCCTCCTGCCTTGGCCTCCCAAAGTGCTGGGATTACAGGCATGAGCCACTGCTCTTGGCCATTTTTATTTTTGTAGAGATGGGGGTCTCTCTATTTTGCCCAGGCTGGTCTTGAACTCCTGGGATCAAGCAGTCAGCCTCGCAAAGTGCTGAGATTATGGGTGTGAGCCATGGCCAGGGACCTAAACTAATTGAGTGGCTGTTGTGTGTGCTCTGCCTATAAATATTAACAATAGCTAACGTGAATTAAGCCCTCATAATATGAAGGCCCCCGGGAAGGAATCCAGGGAACTGGGGAACAATTAAAATTGGTGCTTGTGTTCTGGGGCTCTCAGGAAGCTGCTTACCTGCTATCTTCTCTAGCCTTAGTTCAGGTCCTTGAGAATGAACTTACTTCCTTGTCCCACCCCTCAGCAGAGTCTCAGCCATACCCATTACTGAAAAGGAACCACAATCAAAACTTTATAATGAACATTGATCAAGCACCTACTATGTGCAAAGTACTGCATGCTAGCGGTGTTACAGCATGAACTGATTCCATGCCCCTTTCATATCATGGAGGCAGGTCACTATGGTGACATTTTCTTATGGATTACAACCACCCTGTGCCAGGGGACACTATCCTCTTATTTTATAGGTAAGGTTGTCTTGCCCAAGGTAAGGCTGGGATTTGAATTCAGGCCTGTCCAGCTCTTTCTCCTATATGTCTACAGCCCATTGCTGACCCCTGGTCAGTGTCCTGCCAGCTTTTCCAGTCACCAGCACACACTGGGCAGGTAGTGGGCACCCTGGTGTGAAAGGGGTATGGAGCAAAATCGAGGGCTCTGCCCTGAAAAAGTGTTTGACCTAGTTGGGTGGGCAAAGCTTTGTTTCTTTTCTTTTCTTTTTTTTTTTTTGAGACAGAGTCTTTCTCTGTCACCCAGGCTAGAGTGTAGTGGCATGATCT
Organism: Piliocolobus tephrosceles; assembly: GCF_002776525.5. Taxonomy (NCBI): domain Eukaryota; kingdom Metazoa; phylum Chordata; class Mammalia; order Primates; family Cercopithecidae; genus Piliocolobus; species Piliocolobus tephrosceles. The sequence continues at coordinate 34,660,497 of NC_045450.1, read as the reverse complement.
CAGCTCACTGCAACCTCCACCTCCAGGGTTCAAGTGATTCTCCTGCCTCAGCCTCCTGAATAGCTGGAATTACAGGTGCACACCCTCACGCCCAGATACTTTTTGCATTTTCAGTAGGGATGGGGTTTCGCCATGTTGGCCAGGCTGGTCTCGAACTCCTGACCTCAAGTGATCTGCCCACCTTGGCCTCCCAAAGAGATGGGATTACAGGTGCGTGAAAGAACGCCTGGCTCAAAGCCTTATAATCAGCCTCTGTTATCTGGCAGAAAGCCTTCATGTTACAGTGATTGATTGCCAGGGAGGTATTTGGGCACTTCCTCTGTGTGCCACACAGATTGACGTTTTTTCTCCTGAAGCCACCCCTAAGTTCTGAGCATCTGCAGGGTACTAGGGATGCAATGGGGAGCAGTGCAGCCTCAGCCCTGATAATCCTTTCTCTCCCTCCTTCCTGGAGGCATTGGGTGTCTAAGGGCATTATACTTGCCGTGTACAGGGACCACACATGCTGATGTTCTGAAATCTCCAGGGCATTTCTCCTAGGTCTGGCCATCTAGTAGATTCTTTCCATGACGGTGGGGAAGGAGTATTTATACAAGGAAAGAAATAAATGCCAGATTTTCCCCCCAAAATGATCTAAGCCAGTTTCATCCTTTCTAGTAGATAATAGTGGTCACAAAAGAGGTTAGAGGTGGATGAAGGTTTTCTACTCCCCCACAACCTCTCTACCAAGTGATATTGAAGGCCAAATTCTGCTGCACACACCGACCATTATAAAACAGACATTGACTGAGTGCCGTGGCTCATGTCTGTAATCCCAGCATTTTGGGAGGCTGAGGCAGGCGGATTGCTTGAGGCCAGGAATTTGAGACCAGCCTGACCAACATAGTGAAACCCTGTCTCTATAAAAAGTACAAAAATTATCCGGGTGTGGTGGTGTGTACCTGTGGTCCCAGCTACTTAGGAGGCTGAGGTGGGAGGATCGCTTGTGCCAGGGAGGTCAAGGCTGCAGGGAGCTGTGATTATGCCACAGCACTTCAGCCTGGGCAACTTAGGGTGACCCTGTCTCAAAAAAATGAGTAAGTAAAAAATAAAAAACCCAGATGTCCAGTAGCAAAGTAGGACCATTTTAAGGACAAAACAGATCCTGCAACCACTTTTGTGAGCTCCATGGAGTCTCAGCTCTCTATCCTTTTAGACTCTCTGACCAGTTCCAGTGTGAAAGGCACACTCCAGATATACCCATCACACTTCCAGTCAGGAATCTGTGTCCTCTACTGGCACCATGCAGCCAAAACCTACTTAATGACTGGACTTAGGGCCCCTTAGGGCTCAAGGTATGTGTGCAGGGGGTTCGCCCTAAAGATACAGCTTATCCCAGCCTCTCTGGCTTTATAGTCCCTGTTCATGCAAGGTGGGGTATGTCTCCAGATCACGTTTGCTAAACTGTATGTGAGTGCTTTCAGTTTCATCAATGAGAGCCCACTGCTAAACATATCATATTAGCACATGGTTTGCTAATTAGGTTGGATCGTGGTTGGTTGAGCTACTGATGGTGGAAGGACTTGTGACCAGTCCTGAAATGTGTGAGTCGTGAAATTTCCATGCTACAGAGCATTTTGCCTGACCACTTCTGGGTAAAGCTGAGATAATTTGGCATCTCATCACATTCATTAAACTGAATTTAAAAAAAATTTCTTAAAAAGTCCAGGCACAGTGGCTCATGCCTGTAATTCCAGCACTTTGGGAGGCTGAGGCAGGTGGATCTCTTGAGGTCGGGAGTTCGAGACCAGCCTGGCCAACATGGTGAAACCCCGTCTCTACTAAAAATACAAAAATTAGCTGGGCATGGTAGTGAATGCCTGTAATCCCAGCTACTTGGGAGGCTGAGGCAGGAGAATCACTTGAGCCTGGAAGGCAGAGGTTGCACTGAACTGAGATTGTGCTACTGCACTCCAGCCTGGGTGACACAGAGCGAGACTCCATCTCAATACATATATATATATATATATATATACATATTAACATTTATAAAAATTGTACTGAAAAAAATTGTAAAACGAATCACAAACATTATAAAATAAGTATTTTAATAGAACAAAGCAGCAAGTGACTCTGAGCCAAGTGACCCCAGGCTCGAGCGTGCTGTACACCCGGGCAGCTATAGGTGGTCAGGGTAGATGCTTTCAGGGCCAGAGCCGGAGTTTCAAGCTTTCTGAGGGTATGAGTCCATGCGGATCCTCCTGCCAAGTTGGTTTCCTTGCTGCCTTGTGGGTGTTCCCTGCAAAGACTGCTGACGCTTGAAAAATTAAATAATTATAATAATGATGATAAAATAGAAATGGCTTTCCCAGCTGAACAGAAACCAGAGAAGACAAGGAGGTTCCCACACCCTCCTTATTGTTTTTGGCACCATGCTACTACAGCCCCAGAGAGCCTCAGAGAGGCAGATGTCTGGGCCCACTGCTGGTCTCTTTGAATTGTGGTCATGGGGAGGGGGACAACGGGGACCTCTGGGGAATTTCGGGAGCATCTGCAGGGATTTCCCTCCTCAAAACACCAGGCTGAGAACTAAAAGCAGAGAAAAGGACTCTCTTTTCGATCTTGCCTTCCTCTCTTCTGAACCCTCAGGAGCTTTAAGACCAAGTCTTGTGAGAAGAACCCTGCAAATAATGATGAAGACGTGAGGAAGACCTGGGCTTGCGGCAGCTGCTGGTTAACAATCGTGCTGCCAGGCCATCTCCTGGAAGGCTTGACCAGAGAGCATGGCCATTGCTTCCTTAGTACCCTGAGGACAGGAGTGTTCAGGGAAGCTTGGATTCCACAAATAGATGCATCATTAAAATGAAACACAACCAGCCTGGCCAATAAGATGAAACCTCATCTCTACTAAAATTACAGAAAAAGTAGCTGGGCGTGGTGGTACATGCCTGTAATCCCAGCTACTCGGGAGACTGAGGCTTGACAATCACTTGAACCTGGGAGGCCGAGGTTTTGGTGAACTGAGATCACGCCACTGCACTCCAGCCTGGGTGACAAAGCAAGACTCTTGTCTCAAAAAAAAGAAAAAGAAAGAAAAGAAAAAACAAATGCCCACCTTTCCCCCCTTCCAGGCACATACACATCACTCACTTCAAATGATAACAGTCACTTGAATATATACAATCTAGAATGAGTGGTTTTTGTTTACCACTTTATTACTTGAAACTCCCAGTCCCTACTGGGGAGAATTTGCATCAGCCTATTAGGAACAGTCATTTTGGGGAGGGACAATTTCTCCCTTCAGCCTTTCCCCAGAGAGTAAGTTCACTGCTTTGTTCCTGTGTTTATTTAACATTTATTTATGATTTTGCACTTACTGTGTGCCAAGACTGAGGGTAAAACAATGAATGAGAAGGATCGCAGTTCCTCCCTGTTGGGGCTTGCCCTCTAGTTGTAGGGGGTGAAGGGGGTGGCTGACTTAATAAATGGCCACACAAGGCCAGTGGCGGTGGCACACATCTGTAATTTCAGCACTTTGGGAGGCTGAGATGGGTGGATCACTTGAGGTCTGGAGTTCGAGACCAGCCTGGCCAACATGGTGAAAGTCTCTACTAAAAATACCAAGATTAGCTGGGCGGGGTGGTGGGCGCCTGTAATCCCAGCTACTTGGGAGACTGAGGCATGAGAATTGCTTGAGCCCAGGAGGCAGAGGTTGCAGTGAACCAGGATCATGCCACTGCACTCCAGCCTGGGCAACAGAGTGGGACTCTGTCTCAAATGAATAAATAAATAAATAGCCACAAAAATAATTATTTACTTATAGTTTTGATCAATCCTGATAATAAATTAAAATATAGTACAAAAAGGTCACAGAACAGAGTCTAAAAGGTGGTCTACTGGGAGCCCTATGAAGGAGGAGGAAGGAGCCAAGCAGGGGGATGGAGAATAGAGTTCCCAGGTGTGAACAGTGTGTGCGAAGGACCTAGGGCACAAAGGAGCTGGGGGCTTCTAAGCCAGAGTTGTCACAGCTCAGACAAAGGCCACCACGGCCAGGCTTAGGAGCCAATTCCATCCATTTTCCAATCCAGCCTCCTTCACCACCTAGCTGAGGAACCTGGAGCAAGGGAGACCGTACTTCCATTTTTGCATCTGCAAAATGAGAAAACGGATAGCATGGATCTCATAGGGTGGTCCTGAGGTCCTGGTCTCGAACTCATGACCTCAGATTATCTCCCCGCTTCAGCTTCCCAAAGTGCTGGGATTGATTATAGGCATAAGGCAGGGCCTCCCCAGCAGGTGATCCACCCGTCTCAGCTTCCCAAAGTGCTGGGATTACAGGTGTGAGCCACGTTGCCCGGCCAAAGGTGGGCATTTGATCACTTACTGGAAAGTATCTCTTGAGCAACTCTGGGAGCTCTGCAGGGATCTTAGGTCAGAGGCCACAAAGTGAACACTGCCTTGTTTTCTTTATTGTCCTATCTTGTTTTCATAGCCCACCAGACCCTGGTGCATTTACCAGCCTGCTCAAAATGATGCCTGCCTCTTGAAAATTCAAGGAAGAAGCCTCAGTTGCTGCAAGTCTAGGAAAAACATTCTTAAGGAGCATCCCATGGTTGGGGAAGGCACCGCCTTGGGCAAGAGGTTTCCCCTCTTCCAGACAAGTTACGACTTTGAAGGAAGATCACCTTTTTCTGGGCAAAGTCTTACTTGTTCTCAAAAAGCTCAACTTGGAATTTCTCTTGCATTTATGATGGTGGCTCCTGCTCCTTACAGCTTACAGTGGGTTTCCACTGCCACTCCTCCGAGCAGGGCAGGAGCAGCTGTTCACTTTCCGACAAGGAAGGAGAGGCCAGAGGGGCCCCTTCTCACAGGGGAGAGGACGGAACCCCCATTCCCTGCCAGAAGTAGGCAGGTGGGGGGTATAAAACACCACCTGAAAATGACCCTTTCTGGTCCAAGGTCACCCTTGAGAAGCAAGGCCCAGGTGTCACCTGGTGTCCCCTGAGGCCCTTGCAGTCCGAGCTCAGCGGTGGGAGTGGGGATTGCAAATAAGAAAGGCACTATTGGCTTTTTGTTCCTTTGAGATTTTCCTTAAAACAACATTTTTCTGGAAGGAGTTAAAAATGAAACAAGCTTCAGAGGAAGCGGGCCGGGCCGAGGCGGGGACAAGGTCGGCTCCCTCTGCACCCTGACTGCCGCTGAGCTGGGAGACGGGGAACTTGGCGGGGGAGTGGGGAGCGTCGGGACGCGGCGTGCGTGCAGGCGACGCGTGGGAGGGGGCCCGGAAAACTTTGTGCGCGGCTCTAGGATCTCGTCCTTTCAGATTAGGTCAGGATGGGCTGTTGCGGGGCCCCCATCCTGTTGCCCCCACCTCCGTCCTCAGCCTTCAGCAGGCCCCTAGGGGTGGAAAAGGGTAGCCCCGTGGGACTCCAACCACCCCCTCCCCGACGGCCCCTCTTTAGTCCAGCACACGCATTCCCCACCGCGCTCCTTTTGTCCGCCCCCTCACTCTCCAGGCGCCCGGCTGGGCAGGATCCGCAGTCTCCAGCCCCCCCAGAGAGCCTGGGCGGGCGAGCTAGGGGCCGTTCCCCGCCCCCTCCCTCTAGCAGAGGCAGCCCACGGTGGGGGCACCCCAGAACTGAGGCCAATCGCCCCCCCTCCCCCAGCGTGTGCCATCTGCCGCCTGTCAGCCACTCGCCGCGGGCCTCGATCCCAGGCGCCGGCGGGGGTGGGGGGAGCGGCTGATTCTGCCCCTCCTTCCTGGCTCCTTCCCAGGCGCCTCGCGGCCCCTGCCCTCTCCTCGGCCCTTGGCACCCCAGGTTCAGCCTAACCCCGTCCATCTCTGGGCCGTGGGGGGCGGCTCCCATTCCCTCTGGGAAGGCCGAGATGTTGGACACTCTTGAACGCACGACCTGGGGAGGACTGTGACCTGGGGATGGCAGCGCTAACCCGGGGAGGGGCGGCCCTCAGGGCTTAGGTCTAGTTAGGGGACGTCTCCGTCCTGGCCCCCGCCCCTCCGGGGAGCCTCGCTTTCCGGCTCCCGCTGTCAGGGTGTCCACCTAGGCGTCGCGTTTAGCCCGTCACCCGACTCTACCTCTGAGACTGCCCAGGGCGCGCGCGCCTGGTCCCCCTGCCTCAGGCCTCTCCGCATCTTCCAGCCCGCGCTCCCCAGCCGCGAGGGTGCGGGGGTGGCATCTACCTCGGCAATCAGCCCAGCACGGGGTTGGCGAGCAGGGCCCGGCGGGACCGCGGAGAGAGCTGAGCGGGGCCGGGCCCGGCTGGCGGGCAGGCTGGGGAGCGGCGGGGCGCGGGCACCCTGCGTGGGGCGGGCGCCGCGGCCCGGCCGGCCCCGGCGCTGTTCTCGGCGGGCAGCGGGTTTTTCCGTGAAAGGTTGCCCTGGGTAACTCGTCTCCGAGGGGATGTAGCCCTCCCCTCTCCAAGTGGCAACTTATCGATCCGAGAGATTGATAACCCCCAGCGCCGCGCCGTGCACGCGCTCCGTTCTCCTGGCTCCGGGGCGCGCCGGCCCGAGGTGGCGCCACTCGCTCGGGAGGGGGCGAGGTCGGGGCCGCTCCCCACCTGGCCGCCTGCAGTTAGTGGGGGAGGGAGAGGTTCCAGAGGAACGGTTTAGGGGAGCCGCCTGGGGAAGACTTTTCCCAAATCTGAACCCTTCCCGGGCCTGCCCGGAGACCCGAGTCTCAGCCGGTTCAGGAGCGGCGGGGACGCGCGGCGCCCCCTGGCGGCTGGGTAAAACCTCGCAGAAAGTAGGAGCTAGTTTATTTCTTCTGCCAACTGCGCGGGGAGGGGGTGCTCCTGCAGTGTCTCGGGGGTAAGGTGTTTCTTTTACAGTCGGACAGAGGAAGTGAACACCAGGCGCGAGGATTCTACAGATGCGGGTGTAGGGGGCGCACGGGGTTAGCCCAGTGGTGGAAGAATTTGTTGGATGTGGGGCAGGGGTGGTCTTTGAACACCGACCCGTGGGCAAAAGCCAACCTGGCAGAGCCAGGTACCGGGATAGTTCATGTGCGTGGGGCATACATCGCGAGGTGGCAATGCTAGGGCAGCCCACCTCGATTTGCTCCCCCATTCTCACTTTTTGCAGTTTGTGAGGCTCATGAGTCTTGGCGAGCTTGACAGCCGCGTGGGCCCTAAGTCTGTTCCCTCCTCCTGCCCCCGGTGCCGCCAGCGCCCGAGCCCCGGCCCCGTGTGCCGGTGCGGTGCCCGCGCCCGCGCCCGCGCCGTGCCTGCCGCCGCCGCCGCCGCCGCGGTCCGGGTTTTGCGGGCGGCCGGAGCTGTATTTCCAGCGCTGTCCATCGCTCGGTGCTGTTGGCCCTCTCTCCGTCTGATCCGAGCCGGAGCAGTGCGGGGCGCCCCACGGGATCAGAGCGCTCCCCCGCCGGGACTCCGCTCCTCACATCCTCCTGCTGGGACCCGGCTACATTTCCAGCCAAGCCTGGCTTTATTATGTGTCTCTGCAGTGCAGCCCCAGCAGCCGGATCGGGAGGAGGAGAGCCAGCGACCACAAAGAAGACAGGAGCGCGAGGGAGGCTGGCGGGCGGGCCGGCGCCGGCTGGAGCGCGGAGGAGCCGGGGCGCAGCCGCCGCCGCCGCTGCCCGGGAGGACGGGAGCCCGGCCGCCGCCGCCGCCGCCTGCTCGTCCTCCTCCTCCGCCACCGCGGCCGCCGCCTTCCCCCTCTCCGAGCCCCTGGCCCATGGAGGCAGCTAGCGGGGCCGGCGACTTGGCACCGGCCTGGGGATCGGCTGCGCGCCTCGCGCTGAGCACCGCAGCCCGAGGGCAGGCAGCGGCGGCCCGCCGCACGGGCTGAGCGATGCCCCGGGCACGGGCGCGCCTGCCGGCCGCCGCCTGAGCGCCCCCGCGCGCCCCTTCCTCCTCCGGGGGGCCGGCGCCGGACCGAGCCGAGAGCCAGAGAAGGGGGCGTGAGCCAGGGGCCCCGAGCCGCGGCTTCCGAGCCACTGCGGCCGTTTCGAGCCTCCCCACCAAGTAGGCTGAGTTGAGGGACCCCCGCCCCCCATCCATCATAATCTCCAAACCAGGCGCTTGGGCATTTTTGAGCCATTAATATTTATTATTATTATTATTATTTTTGTGCGGCAGGGGATAATTTGAAGGCTTTTTTTTTTTCGGGGGGTACTGAGCTTCCGCGCTCCCGACCGCCTCCCGGTCTCCTCCCCCCTTGAGATACCCTCGACTCCAGCCCCGTTCCCCCTCCTCAGATGGGTTCATTGTGAGCTCCGCACCAGGCTGCGTGGCCGGACGCCTGCAAACTTTGCACAAAAATCCGGCAAGGGGCGGAGGAGGAGGAGAAGGAGGAGGAGGGTGAGGGTGGCGGTAGGGTGGGGGAGGGAAGGAGGGGGCCGCAGGGGCCGGGGGCCGGCGGGGGGTTGGGAGGAGGAGGGGGGCGGCTTTTTTTTTTTTTTTTTTTTTTTTTTTTTTTGTATACCGCGCCGCGGCCGGGGGGCCCCCGGCCTCCCCGCGCCGCTGGGACCGCCGCTTGGACCGGGAGCCCCCGACTGCCGCATTGCAACAGGCAGGGCCCCGGCGCGCCCCCCGGGCCTCCCCCCGCCTTCGAGCGGCCTCGGCCGGCCCGGGCCGCCCCCCCAGGGGAGGCCGCCCCGGACCTGCGGTCCGCTCCCCACAGCCGCCAACCGGGCTGCAAAAAAAAAAGTTTCCAAGAGACAGGCGGAGGAGAAGGGGGAGAAGGGCTGCCCGGAGCGGCGGGGGGCGGCGGGGGGAGCCGGCTGCGGAGGGCGACGGAGCGCCCGGAGCCCCGGACATGTCCAGGCGGAAGCAGGCGAAGCCGCGCTCGGTGAAAGGTGAGCGAGCGAGGCCCGGCGGAGGCGCGAGCGAGCGAGCGAGGAGGGAGGGAGCGAGGGAGGAGGGACCGGCTAGCGGGCGGGCGGCCGGGGACCCGCGCGAGCGAGCCGAGAGGAGGAGGAGGCGGCGGCGGAGGAGGCGGAGGCGGAGGCGGAGGCGGAGGAGGGGGAGGAGGAAGCCGGGAGCGGGAGGCGGAGGCGGCGGCGGAGGCGGAGGGGGTACGCCGCGGACACCCTCCCCGCCCGGACCCGGCGCCGTCGCCCGCGGGGGACCCAGGCCTGGGGGCGCCTCTAAGGGGCCCTTGCCGCTCCCTCCGTGCGGGCTCCGGGCCCGTGTGGCCAATCAAGGGGTGCGGGCCCGACTTGGCGGGGATTGCGAATCTCGGCGGCGGCGGCGGGCGGGCGGCAGGAGGAAGGAAGAGGTGGCGAGGACGGGCGCCCGGCAGGCCGACAGCTCCGAGGCCGCCCTTGCTGGCCCCGGGCCTCGCTGGCTCTCTTTGGCCCCTGTCTAGTCACCCGAGGACGCGGGGAGCGGCGGGCGCTGCCCGCGAGCGTCCCGGGCACCGCGCCCTCGCCCCTGCTGCCAGGCGCCCCCTCCCGCCCCCTGCCCAGGCCTTCTCCAGGCCCGGGCCCCTGCACTTCCTGCCTCCTCCACCGCGGCCCACCGGGCAGGGAGCCTCCTCCAGGAGTTCATTGTCTGTGCTGCGCCGGCGGGACGCGGGTCCTCAGGGGAGCGGAGCGGCCACGGTGCGCGCCCCTCCGCGGAGGGCGTCCCAGATCTGACCCCGGGCACCGGCACCCTCGACACCCAGGCCGGCTTTCTGTGCCGGCTCCCCGGGGTGCGCGCGTTTGTGGGGAGCTGCAGATATATGGATGCACACACCCATCCCTTCGTCTCCACGCTTTGCTTCTTAATTCCACCGAAGGCCCCCGGCTTGAGGGGACCCCTGGAGAGTAGAGGCCCCGGGGAAAGGCCGCGCGCCTGCAGCGGAGCCCCTCCCCTGGCCTCCTCTCCCCGCGGCTGGCCTTTCCAGGCCTCGCCTGCTGCTTTGTCCCGATTCCAGCCCCTCGGTTGGGTGCCCGGGCGCCTGGCTGTGAGATGGGAGATGATCGAGGAGGGAGAGAACGATGAGCGCAGCTAAGTCTACGGAGCCAAAAGCCCCCAGGCCCTTGTCTTCTCCCAGCTCCCCTGATGACCTCTGGCCTGAGCCCAGTTCTGCTCTGAAAAGTTCATTTCCTGGAGGCCTGCGCGGGAAGGCGCTGGGGCCCCGCTCCCTTCCTGCCAACCTTGCGCCTGGCTGGAATGGCTGGAACTGAATCTGGCAAGGAGGATCTTGAGACACCCGTCAGTTCTGTCCTCCTAAAGTCCCCGGAGGGACTGCCCCCGGCCCAGCAGCGACCCTCCCCGTCATATTAGAAGGAGACCAACTGAATCCAAACGGAGCGCCCGACCCGTTCTTACTCTTCCTTTTCCCTGAGAGAAGTTGGTCTTGTTCCCCTCACCCTGGCTGGTCTCCCAACCCGGGACGGCCTGGCCTGCTCCACAAAACTGGGGGTTCAGAGGGTGTTCTGATTGGGGGACAGGGAAACCAGAAGAGAGACTCCAAGAAGAGGACGGGAAAGAAGGGTGGATGTTTCTCTTTTGCTGATGGAAGGGCTGTACGGCTTGAAATAATACTGGATTTCTTTTCTCTTTCCCTGGCTCACTGCTCACTCCTTCCCGAGCCACTTAAGAGGCGACCCAGAAGAAAATGTGGAATTGGAATTTCTGGTTGGAAAAACAGTTTTATTTAACTCAGGCAGTTGATTTTGAGTTAAACCTAAGTATAGAAGCCGATTTTCCCGTCAAGATGCAAAGCTTGCTTACCTAGATTTCCAATCAATTTCTCCAAACCTCCTTGTGTTAGAAGGTGAGACCCAGAAAGCAAAGGGAGAGCAGTTTGCAGTGAACAGATGGGTGGGTGTTTCAGAGTTGCTTGAACCGAGTTCTAAAACCACTCTGTGAATCTCTGAGAAAGACTCAAGAATTGTTCTTCAGCCTTTCATGAAATGAGCCTTGAAATGATTTTTAGTGAGTGCCTCTCTCAAATGTATATGTGTGTATGTGTAGCAGAGGGTTCAAGCAGGTTGATAGGAGAAAGACAGCAAGGTGAACAGGAGACCAGTGGAGGCATTTGGAGACTGGGTGTTGTAAATATCAGCCACATAGAGCCGTTCTGTCTGCGGAGTCAGAGACCCCCTGATTCTTCCCATGGCTTTTTGCATTTCCCAAAAGCAGCTACAACCCCTGTCTCTCACCATTTTACCTTTTATTCAGTTTACTGGGGTGAAGAGGGTGGAGATGTGGCCACTTATCAAGGGAGGAATTAAGAGAGAAGATAATTTGGATAGATAAGAGTTTCCAGCAGGTGAGGAATTTATTGCTTTTCAAGAACTGCCCCCCCCTTCTCTCAAGCAATATTCAAAAGTGTGTGCTTGAGTGTGGACAGCTCCACACCAAGTGTTTGAAACGATAAGGTCTTCACCTTTAAAGATGCTTGAAAGTGCTTCTTAAGCAACAGCGGTGTCTTTTACATTTTATTTTATTTTATTTTATTTTGCCTCCACTGCTGTGTGTCAGGGCTAATGTAGAGGCTTTGTGGACTTCCCCAGCCCGGAGCATTCTGCTGTGAAAGTCACTTGACTGTAATTTGTAATTGATCTCGGAAATGTGAAAGCCCATAGCAGGAAGGAAAGACAGAAATATAACAATTTCGAATGGATGCTCAGAAAGTGTGGTTTGAAAGCACAGGCATTGCTGCTTTGAAAATAAAACTGGCCTCTGGGGGCTGGGGTGGTCTCACTTCCCACTCACGGACACAACGTCTCTTCTGGAGTGGGGTCACTTGTCCCCGCGGTGTGTTTGTCCTTTGGAAAACCCAGCTCACAGGGAGGACACCTAGTAAATAGGGAAGGGGGTCGGGGCAGTAGGGCAGGGGGGAGAATAGCCTCATTGGTTTTCAAAAGCCTTGTAATTTTATTAAAAAACAAAACAAAACAAAAAAACCCTAAAGCCAAAAAAACAAAAACACTAAACCCTAAAGTGTTATAAAAGTCACATTTTTCTGACCGATTTTCCCTGCATACACCTTTCTCCCCTTTTTTGTTTCCTGGTGGTGTGGTGTGGTGTGGTGGTTGCAGTGATTTGCTCTCTGATAATTTTGGCCTCATTTTGCCGGGCTGTTCTCATCATGCTCACTGATGTTATTTCGGCTGATGATATCAGGTGGTTTGGTTAACGATTACCTCTGCAATTCTCTCTGTCACTCAACATTAAGAAGGCCTATCCCCTTTCACCCCATGGCTTTCTTAGATCCATGCAACAGCCTCTTCATTTATAGAGAAAATTGATACATCTTTTCCTTTGCCTTAGCTTAAAGCTTTTGAATAATTTTAATACTGTCAATTTTCTCTGTCTAGCAACTGCCTGTTAATTACAGTTCTTAATATTAATTAGCGCTCAGGCTATGTCCATGCACCCCCCAACCCTAACATCCCAAAGTACCCACAGTGACTTCTCGGCACTCCCTTCCCCTTCTTTGTCTTCCTCTTCTGCCAGCGTGTAGCTCCTCAAAGTCCATCTTATAAATTTGGTGGTCTAGGGACTTGGGAACATTGCGCGTGTTTCCATGGAAATAATTGAGATGTAATAAATAGAGGCATTCTGAGGTTACAGGTTTCTCGATTCAGCTGAGACCACATACAAGTATAAATTGTTGAGATTTGTTTGGCTAAATGTACGCGATCTTGTAGGAAGGGCAAAACAAATCCTTTATAGGGTCTTTAGCTTTCTATGTGGAGTGGGGTAGCTAACATTTAATCCTAATATTTAATCCCCCTCCTCAATTAAGTTATCGATTCCCAGCTTTGGAAGGGCTTGTTTCATTCTAGAAAACATCCTTTATGTCTAGTAATTGCTGTTTAGATTCTTACACCTGTTTCCTTGCAAAAACTTAATAAGCAATAAAATAAGATAACTATGTGCCTCTGGCAGGGGAATCCTCCTAAACGGTTAACCATAAGGTGCCTAGCGTGCATTGATAATGAAAGGTGCAAAATGCCGGTGACTTTACAGTCATAAAGTAATTCAGAAGAAGCAGCCAGCCCTGGCGATGTTGTGGCATGCTACAGTGTGTTAACAGAGGAGGAGGAGGGGGAACCAGGAAGGCAGGAAACTGGAGCACTTGAGTACAGCGTTCCTAGCTGGAGACGAAAGGCTGGGGATCTGGTTCAATCTAATAGAAAGTTGCAATAATTGCTATATCGGTAGCCAACTCTTAAGCTAGTGGCTGTGGAATTCTTCCCCTGATGTAGGATTTAATAGTCTGGCAATTAGATGCATTGATTTCTCTTAACTGTTCATTTGGATGTGTAAATGAAAGGAACCTACCACTGAGGCTGATGGTGCAGACATGCTGCCTGGCTCTTTGAAAAAGGCTGATTTAGGTGGTGGTGGTGGGAGTATATGGTTTTTCAAGGCAGTGTTAGGACCAGTTCCCTCTTCTTTTAAAATTTCTGTCCATTCTGTAGTGAAGTGAACGGCACCTGTTCAAATTCTGTTTAAAAATAAGCAACAGTATCCCATTATAGCTGAAAAGTAAAAGCATCCTTTTTTTGCTGCAGATGCTGAGAGTGCTGTCCCTGTCTTTGAATGACTGGACTTTGTGGCAGATGGTCTGTAGGGTACCAAAGGGGCAAGACACAGAGCCCTTCGGCTCTGAGTTCCCGACAGCCCTCCTACAGAGTTCGTTCTTGCTCCCACTCCTCCTCAACAATGGTCTGAGACTTGTGACCACTTAGACCAGTGGCTCTGTCAAGCCTGGACTGGATGTGGGGACAGGGCATCTTGGAAGGTTGGAAGGCTGTAAGATGTCAGTGGCTTGGAAAGTGTCTAGGAAATGACCTCTTTGAAACATGAGGCTCTCTAACTTCCTCCTTCTGGACTTGCAGTTTTCTGTAAGTGTCAACAACTTCTGACATGCAGGCATCTGAAACTGTCTTGAAAGTAAGCAGGCAGAGGATGTCTGGATTTCCTGATGGGCCCATCGTTTTTGTCAAGGTGGTGGGTGGGTTTTAGTTCACTCTTTGTTTGACGTAGGTTAGAATGGACTTGCCTTTCCTGGCCACTGGTTGAAGTAAAGCCCAGCCTTGTCCACGGTACGCTGGTGTTTGCAAAGAGTATTATCTTTATGTCTTGAAAACATTTGCAGAAGATATCAGGGTTCCTTCATATCTGTGAGTCTAGGGTGATTATGGTAGAATACCTTGAAAACTGTTAGTGGGGTCCCCATTATTTGAGTAGCCAGGAACACCCCGATACACTGTGGTTGGAGAATTGGACAATTTCTGCAAATTCCCGTCAGCTTGCAAGGGCATCTTGTGCATGGCCACGTTAGTGGGTAATCAGAGAAGTTTCTCACCCAAAATGGATGAATTGAGGCTGGATTGGTTACATCCCGCTTGAAGTTTTTGGGGCTGGCTGTCAGCTCCCTCAGCCTACTGTGGGAGAGGCAGGGTGAAGTGAGTGAGGAAATGCTAATGGAAACTTTTGATTCATAGCTTACCTGCCAGGATCGGTGGCAGCCAACGATTGGGGTTGTACACTCAGTAAATAAAAATACTTTACTGCTTTCAAGGAGCGCCAATTAGCTGATTGCTCCATGTGGCTGTCTTTAAGGAGAATGCTGTTTTACCTATCTTCTTGTACAAAGGTTTGATTTTTAATGTCTTGTGAAAAGGATTCTCTTTGTCTTGATTGATGTCAGGAATAAAAGCATGATGGTAATATCCCTTTGAAAGCTATTGTATTGTCAGCCCTGGCTGACAGCGGGACGGCCTCCCAGCGTTATAGATTGGTGCTGTGAAAACACTGACATTTTCTTTGTTACGTTGCTGTTGTTCTACTTGCAAAGTCAATTACACAATGTCGGAGCTCAGTTACCAAGTTGACTTTGGAAGTAACAATGTCTTTCATTCTCTTTTTAAAGATATAATTTCCCTTTGTTGTTGTGGTGGTTGTTTTGTTTTCCTTCTTTCTTTTTTAACCTGCCTCCCTCTGTTTACCTCCCCTACCTCTTGCCTCACCCCCCTCAAGAGTCTGAACATCTTAGCTAGGCAAACACACTCTGGTTTCAATTGTGACAAGTCAAATTCAAAGGCGGCCACATCGTTATCTCTGAATTCTTCAACTCATTCACATTTCAGTGGCTTCTTATTGATATAGTGACTAAAGCAGCCAAGATACATAAAAACCCATCAAATGAGATTACAGTGTTGATAATCTCTTATCAAGTGGGTTGTTCTCTGGATTTGGGGTCATTGAGGTTGGCAAATTCAGAGTTTTCTTTCTTTCTTTTTTTTTCTGGAGACTACAACTCGGGCTGAACCAGGTTCTGGGTCGATGGGACCCCAGCGAACAGTTTTTTCTTACAGAAGATTAATAGGCATTTGTATCTCAGAGGCTGGAGCCATTGAGTTCTGGATTTGGGATCCTGAATGACATCATATAGAAGGGTAGAAGGGCTCTCCTAAGAAAACCATGTCATCTGTCCTCCATTGCAGACGGCAAACTCCAATCATAAGGCAATCCTATCAGGTGATCGATCCCAGTGTGCCCGGTAAGGACTCAGGAGTGATTTGCATTCCCGTCTAAGTGTGCAAAATCTTGCTACTGAACAGGAGGAGAAAAACCTTGAAAAATATACAAAGCTGAACATGGTTAAGGTGGATATTTTTTAGATGCCTGCCCTCTATCTTCTGTCCCTCCCCACCTTCCCCAGAAAGAGGAAACCTTAATTCCTTAGTTCTCTAAACCCGGTCGTCCAAGAAGCAGTGACCTTCCAGCTGCGGGTTGTTGGAGCATCCTCCTGCCTGACACACCGCGGTGTGAGGCGCTGCCCTGCTGCCACTGTCTCCAGATGACAGGGATCCATCAGGAAACTCCGTCCGAGACACTAATTGTGGGCCCCCGAAGTTATTATTATGAACCACCAGACAAGAGCCTGTATTCGCCAGCAATTTGTCAGGACTAATTTTGTTTTTCTCCAATAATTGAAAATTAATGTCTTGAAGTGAAAGCAGATGTTCATGTCATCTTCTGAATTGGGATATAAAATGGGGCTCTGTGGATGTGCTAATTTAACAGCAATTTCCCTCTCCTAGATAATGGGGGTGCTGGGGCTGACGTCACCTTCGGAGCAAAGACTAGGAGCAGGGAGAGAGAGAGGCCTGGGCTATGCTTGTGCTTCTCGAGGGTTCATTTTGGAGGGGGAACACATACAGAAAAAGATTTGCTTGTGCTATGAAACTTGGAGAACTCACTGCTTTGAATATTCATTTGCAGAAGAAGTATTTATTGAAGTAATCCAGGGCATTATGCTGGGGAGCCTTCATGTGGGGAGAGAGCGGCTTCATACAGTTGAGTGGATCCCCAGCTGTCATGCCTATCACCATCACCTACAATAAAGCTGGTTAAATTGCATATTCCTGGGCCCAGGTCCTGAAGATGCTCACCTGGCTGGTCTGAGGAGGGGCTCAGATCTCTTCATCCCCCAACTCCTGCTTTTAAACAATTTTGATAAAGTATACGTAACTTAAAATTTACCATCTTAACCATTTTTTTTTTTCCTTTTTTACAGACAGGATCTTGCCCTGTCCCCCAGGCTGGAGTGCAGTGACGTGATCATAGTTCACTGCAGCCTTGAACTCCTGGGCTCAAGCAATCCTCTCACCTCAGCCTCCCGAGTAGCTAGGACTACAGGCATGCACCACCTCACCTGGCTAATTTCTTTGTTATTTGTAGAGGTGGGGCTCTGTTGCCCAGGCTGGTCTCGGATGCCAAGCCTCAGGGAATCCTCCTGCCTCGGCCTCCCAAAGTGCTGGGATTACAGGCATGAGGCACATTGCATGGCCCATCTTAACCATTTCTCAGAGGCATTAAGTACATACACATTGTTGTTGGGCTGTCACCACCATGAACTTTTCATTTATAGTTGGCACCCAAGTGATGGTGGGTTAGGGATCTGCAGCCCACCACCCCAGAGGAGGTCATCCAGGCCAGCCTCCCATTTCCAGGGTAAGCATGAGAAACAGAGGCTTAGAAGATGAGGCCATTCTCTCAGCAGGGGGTGGAGGGGTTTCTTTGCCTTGTTCTAGTGTGAGAGGTGAGATTGGATTGTCCAAGGCTAGGGCAGGGCATAAGACTAGGGTTCTGTCAGGGCTGGTGGGGCTGGGGGCAAGGGCAGGTGGGGTGCTAAGGACTTGCTGAGTGATCTGATGACCATTATTAGGATTAGAACATTTGTTCTGTCTCCTTGCAGGGACAGCATTCTTTTGAGACTGTGCCTGGTGGTCTGCGAGCTTGCCCAGTGGCCCTGGCAGATCCCTTGTCGCCCCTATGCCTGTCTGCCAGGACTCAGCTCCCTTAGCCTACCCAGTCCTGCACACTTAGGCTGGTTTGTCTATGACAAGGAGAGAGAGGAACGGCTGTTTTGTCCACTTGATTGCCTTGCTTTCTAGACCATCTTGGGCCCACAGGTCTAGGTTTTGCAAACTCTTCACTGCCTCCCTCTTTGGAGGTACTCGGGAAACTTTCTTCCCCTGTTTTCTCTGTAATTGAAATTTGCCCTTTCGTTACCTGGGCATGAATTATTTTTTGCAGTGTTGTCATTCCCTATCCTGCTGTGAGGTTTATCTCTTCTGTTGATCCTAATTAAATAAAACATACTGTTCACCTAACTCCTGTTGCACTGAATTTTACCTGCCTGAAGGCAGAGTGATGACCATCTGGGCTTAGTTAGGGGGTTGGGCATGGCCGGAGAGGGCAACTGGAGTGGTATGACTACCACATTCAGGCTGGAAGACAGGGCGGGGGGACCTCCTTGGCCTGGAGGCTGCAGAACCTTGGAGCCACCAGCAACATACAGTGTATTTTTGGTTCCTGAACAAGATATGTGGCTTTGTCCCTTGCCCCCTATGGCTGCAGTTTTGAACTTTGAGAGAGAAGAGACAGTTATCAGCTCCTGAGGGTCCCCAGGGAGGGGAAGAGGGAGGGGAAGCAGGTGCCCAGAAGTGGGGAGATGGAAAGAGGAGGCAGGTATCTGTCTGGGGTGAAGGCCACAGAGAGTGCTGGGGTCTCTGGAGAGCAGCAAGCAGTGCGCGGGTTCTCAGTGCCCAGGATAGCCCCTGCAGATGCCCTGTGCCCCTTAGGAAGACACTGGCCAGCCAGGGGGCCAGACACACATGTTGGGAAGATTCACTGTGTTTGCCTTTGAACCTCTCTGAATCCTGAAAAACACAGGTTGAAAAGGAACCTTGGAGGTCACTTCATTTACACTTCTTTGGGTGTGTTTCTGGCATCTTTGGTTTCATCTAGCCTGGACGTACACACTTTCACTCTCCGGGAGCTCACTACCTCTGTAGCACATCGGTGCCTTTTTGTTGTTGTTGTTGTTGTTTTGTTTTTTTGAGACAGAGTCTTGCTCTGTCAGCCAGGCTGGAGTACAGTGGCACGATCTTGGCTCACTGCAGCCCCTACCTCCCAGGCTCAAGCAGTTCCTGCCTCAGCCTCCCAAGTAGCTGGGATTACAGTCGTGTGCCACCACGCCTGGCTAATTTTTATGTTTTCAATAGAGACAGAGTTTCACCATGTCGGCCAGGCTGGTCTCAAACTCCTAACCTCAGGTAATCTGCCTGCCTCGGCCTCATCTGTGCCTTTTTAGGTTGAATTTCACACATGAAGCTGCAGTTTCCTCCCTGTGTTGGTCCTGGTTCTACCTCCTGGGGCCACAGTCCCTCCAGCAGCCCCATGTCCTGCCTTGCTCAGGGGAAGGATCTCATGTATGGGTTGCCAGCTGCCTCCTGGGCTTCCAAGGCCCCATGCTCATTCAGAAATGGCCTTGGCTGGGTGCAGTGGTGGCTTAGGCCTGTAATCCCAATACTTTGAGAAACCGAGGCAGGTGAATCACTTGAGCTCAGGAGTTTGAGACCAGCCTGGGCAACATGGTGAAACTCCCTCCCTGCAAAAAATTAAAAAAAAATTAGGAGAGTGTGGTGGCAGGAGCCTGTAGTCCCAGCTACTCAGGAGGCTAAGGTGGGAGAATCACCTGAGCCCGGAAGGTTGAGGCTGTGGTGAGCTGTGATCGTGCCACTGTGTTCCAGCCTGGGTGACAGAATGAGACCCTTTCTCAAAACAAAACAAAACAAAACAACATGGGAGCTGCGGTGACAGACCTGTTGTCCTAGTGCATAAGGAGGCAAGGCTACGCATTCGAAGCCAACCTGGGCAACATTAAAAAAAAACCTCTCATCCATTTAAAAAGAAAAATTGCTGGGCGCAATGGCTCACACCTGTAATCCCAGCACTTTGGGAGGCTGAGGCGGGCAGATCACCTGAGGTCAGGAGTTCGAGACCAGCCTGGCCAACATGGTGAAACCCCCGTCTCTACTAAAAATAAAAAAAATTAGCTGGACGTGGTGGTGTGTGCCTGTAATCTCAGTTACCCGGGAGGCTGAGGCGGAGAATCGCTGGAACCCACTGTACTCCAGCCTGGGTGACAGAGTAAGACTCTGTCTCAAAACAAAAACAAAAACAAACAAAAAAACCCAGAACACACACACACACACACACACACATACACACACACACAGCCAATCTGGCCTCAGTCTTCTGGGTCATTATGTCTAAAAGATGTCTTTTTTTTTTGAGATGGAATTTCGCTCTTGTTGCCCAGGCTGGAGTGCAATGGCACGATCTCTTCCCACTGCAACCTCCGCTTCCCGGGTTCAAACGATTCTCCTGCCTCAGCCTCATGAGTAGCTGGGATTACAGGCATGCACCACCACACACGGCTAATTTCGTATTTTTAGTAGAGACAGGGTTTCTCCATTTGACCAGGCTGGACTTGATCTCCTGACCTCAGGTGATACGCCCTTCTCGGCCTCCCAGAGTGCGGGGATTACAGGTGTGAGCCACAGGGCCTCGCCAAGATTTCTTAAATGAACAAGTAAATGTGTGAATTATTGAGGGAATAAATATGAATGGGGAACAAGTGAACAAATGAATGAGTGACTAGTGAGTAAATGACTCAGTGATGAGTAAATAGATTAATAAGTGAATGAGTGGATGAGTGAGTGGGTAAACTGAGAGGGAGCACAGGCCTTCGCAGGACTTGGGTTCACCGTGGATGTCAGTCTTTGTGGGCCCCTCCCGCTGCCCCAGCCTCTGTTCCTGGTGAGGAAGTGGAAGCTGCAGGACACTGGGCTGGGAGAGGCTGGTGCCCGTTCTCCTTCATACTTAGGGTACATTGTGCTGTGAGATTGCAGCTGCTGTTTATCGAGGGCTTTGTGTCATGGATTGTGTTGGGCTTGTAAAACATAAAAGCAATGTGAGATTTTTGTACTAATTTAATTTTAATAATTTATTTTCTTAAAGTTTGGATCTTGCTCGGCTACCCAGGGTGGAGTGCATTGATGTTATCATAGCTCACTGCCACCTCAAACTCCTGGGCTCAAGCTATCCTTCCTTATCCTCCTGAGTAGCTGGGACTATAGGTGCGAGTCACCATGCCCGCCTCTTTTTCTTCTTCTTTCTTTCTTTCTTCTTTTTTTTTTTTTTTTAAGAGATGGAGTTCTCCATGTGTTGTTCAGCCTGGCCTCAAACGATTCTCCCACCTCAGGCTCTCAGAATGTTGAGATTACAGACATAAGCCTCTGCGCCTGGCCTTAATTTTAAATAAGACAGAATGTTCAGCTCAATAACCTTGCCATCCTGCCCGTGACCCTCATCCTGCTACATCATTGCTGTGGCTCAGAATAGACACATTTGACCAGCTCGATCCTGGCCAGGGATCAGCCACTATTAAGTGGCCTTGGGACCCTCTTCATCCTTCCGCGGGGAGGGGGGGTGTCGCCCCTAGGAACAGCACTAGGAGTGAGGAGTGGGGCCAGCTAAGTGGTCGGGAGGGGGAAAATGGGATGTGTTGGCAGGGAACCTGCCAATCACTCAGAATAGAAAAGAAACACCCCGTTCTCCCTGAAGGTCTGAGTCAAGATTCCTTCATTTCTCTCCTTGGGGAGGAGAGTGGGTTGGAGGAAACATACTCTCTGATTTTGGGCAAGACAGTTCCTTCTGTGGGCCTCAGTTTCCCTTTCTATGAAATAAGATAGAACTAGTAGGGTTAGCTACATGAGTTAAGTTTCCAATCTTGGTTAGTTGCACATCGGTATCATCCTAGGCACTTAAAAAACAGCATTACCTAGGCTCCACCATAGATGAACTAATCCAGAATCTCTGAGGATGGGAGTAATTGGAATGTGCAGCCAGGGTTAGGAACCATTGGTCTAGGAGACAGCACCTAGAGTATATAAATCTGTTCCATGTTAACAGCCATAAGGAGGTCTACAGAATAGTTGCACCAGACTTATTTACAGTCTTCCATTGGTGAACATTTAGTTGCTTCCAGTTTTTTGCTGTTTTAAACGATGATGCAGGGAGTATCCTCATTTATAAACCTTTGTGTTCTCATTTGAGTTTTTCTTTGGCTGGATTCCTAGAAGTGAAATTGTTGGGTCAAAGGGTATTCACTCGAAAACTTTGATAAATATTTCCAAATTGCCTTCCACAAAGTCTGTACCAATTTACCCTTCAATAATAGGGCATGAATACATGTTTCTCCTAAACCTTGCCTGTATGTGATGATGTTTTGTTTTTTCTTTTTCCTTTTTTTTTTGAAACGGAGTCTCACTCTGTCGCCAGGCTGGAGTGCAATGGCAGGATCTTGCCTCACTGCAACCTCCGCCTCCCGGGTTCAAGCGATTCTCCTGCCTCAGCCTCCCGAGTGGCTGGGACTACAGGCACATGCCAGTACGCCTGGCTAATTTTTTATTTTTATTTTTAGTAGAGACAGGGTTTCATCATGTTGACCAGGATGGTCTCGATCTCTTGACCTCGTGATCCGTCTGCCTCGGCCTCCCAGAAGTGCTGGGATTACAGGCATTAGCTACCATGCCCGGTCTTTTTCTCTTTCCTTTTTCTTTTTGGCAATCTGGCAGGCAAAAAATGGCACAGTGTTTAAATTTGCACTTCCCTAATTATAAGTGATGTTGCCTTTTTTTCCCCCCCCCAAGATATGAGGCCTTGCTATGTTGCCTAGGCTGGTCTCAAACTCTTGGGCTCAATTGATCCTTCCACCTTGGCCTCCTAAAATGTTGGGATTATAGTTGTGAGGCACCACACCTGGCCTCTTACGTTTATGGGCCTTCCTCTCCTTTCCTTTCCTTCCCTTCCCTTCCCTTCCCTTCCCTTCCCTTCCCTTCCCTTCCCTTCCCTTCCCTTCCCTTCCCTTCCCTTCCCTCCCCTCCCCTCCCCTCCCCTCCCCT